>NW_010100149.1:8063-36424 GCF_000699245.1 Pterocles gutturalis
AGCTCGTATTCCCCAGTCCATAACAGCTCACCCTTTGATTCCCCACTGGGAGCGTTTCTGGAGCACTAGAATCAGATTTTCCTGATGCTGTTTTGTTTTGTTTTGTTTTGTTTTTTTAAAGCAACAAACCTTAAGGAGAGAGGTTAAAGGGAAGCAAAGAGACAGTCTGCTTGCCTTCTCTTTCGTTTCCTCTTTCCTTTTTTTTTTTTTTTTTGGATGGCTTTCACTGCTAAATGTCTATCCAGTGACTCCTCACCTTTTCTTCAAGAACATTGGATACTCACAAATAGAATATGCTGTACTCTTAAGCTTGTTCTGTCTTTTATTGCACTTGGGCTTCTGGCATACATTTCTAAATGTTCTTGAGATACATCGCTGCTAATGGTCACTGACCTGCATTTCTTATATGGATTGTGGAAAATAAAATTGAATGAAGCCTTACTGGAATGAGAACTATAGTAGTTATACTGTTATGCTTTTTTCTTTCTTTTTCTTTTTAAATGAAAGAGTTTGAGGTGGGATGTACAGACTCATGTGGCATTTTCGCAGCCAAAAATATCTTGTCCCACTGACTGCGGTGGAGTATTTCAACCTCAAGACATTTTCTGGCCAGTTTTCATTTCTGTTCTGTATGCTTCCAAGATTTTTGCTTGGTTGTATAAAGAAGTGCTAGCATTCAGTTAGAAGATACTGCAGACTGCATATTGCCTCTGGCTGTCAGGGTATCAGAGACCACCCGTCAGGGTTGGTCCAAGTTGCTGGCTTTCTGAACCACAGCAAGTAATTCTGCAAGTGAGATAGTTAATGGAAACAGCAATTATTCTTTACTGTGTCTTTCAGGAGTATGTGGCAAACCAGTCCCCACTCTTCAGAGTCATTCTGCATTAACAGCAGTTCTTTCGTTGTGTGCTGGGCAACCCGCTTTATGCCCTTGGGAACGACAGTGGCTTTGGTGCTGTGAGAACAGCACATATTACTACGGCTTGGAAGAAGAAGCTGTGCCAAAAGGAGACTCTGGGCTTAATTCGCATTTCACACTTCTTTTATACTGATGTATTTCTGCTGCCAGTAGCTGAGCAGTCTTTGATTTATGCTAGTTTAAGCAAGATTAAACCAAGACATCTATGTCAAATGTTGGCTTTGTGTATCTTTCTATTATTTGTATAGAAATTAATACAATTGAATTGCTCCGATATAAAGCTTCTTGTTTTGGCCAGATTAGGGGTGTATATAATTAGCACCCCAATGTACTTTGTCTTCTTTGTAATCAGATATTAGTTTCCTTTCTTAAAACACTGTCTACCTTGTTTTCTCCAAAACTGAAAAACAGATAACATGTATTTTAATATGTATACATTAAACTGATATACTGTCAATCAAAAAATGAAAGATGCCAATGACTTATTTCATGGTCTAGCTGATTAACAAAATCGTCTGGTATATGTTAGTGAATTCTTATTTTATAGATAACTCCATATAGTGTATTTTACTGTGTTTATCTTGGCCAAAAGCATAATAGATATACCTTTTAGCTCTAAGACTATTCATACATTTGCAACCTTGTGAAGAATAAATCTGATTTTTTTATGGAACTAGGGCAATTTTGAGCTTTCTTGCATTTGATGTTAACAACAGAAAAATATGTAAATGAGTGAAGGAATAAAGTAGGGCCGATTTGCAAAAACGAGATATGAAGAAGCTGATATAAAAGGTCTTTTATCTAGTGTAATGCAGTGCTTGTGAAACAAATTGAGCCTTTTAGTCACCATATGGCACTTTTAGAGCTCTATTATTGTCCTTCTATCCTAGACTTCTGCTCTAACCAACCAAATTTCCCCTCGCATCGTGCCTTATTTACTTCGTTATGTGCCATTCACATTTTCCATTTGACCACTGATTCTGATGGGAAGGAAGAAAATTATTCATCTCGTAAGAACAAATGAGGATGTTAGCGGAGACAAGAGCAGTAAAACTAAGCAGCTGTCTCCTGCGTTCTTTTATTGACAAAAAAAAAATACAAACTGCTTTTATCCAGTAGATAAAACTAGAGGCAAAGTCTGGTACCTTGCAGAGAGGTACAATATTCATTCTCACCATACATCACCTGAGATACTAAAGTATAGATAAAACATAAATCTACTCGATTAAAAGTAGTCGTACTAGGTGTGATGGTATAAGTACATTATAAAACATATCATTAGACAGCTGAAGAAGATGGAGGACAAATAATGCCTGATCTGGGGAGCTCTGAAATCAATGTGACTGTTTCCTTCTACTTGAAAATAGACTTTCAATCAAATCTATAAAAACATGACTTATGAAAGCATTTTCATTATCTGATTATCTGCTGGAGAATGAGCAGAGTCGTTTTTTATTTCCAGGAAAAATTCACACTCATTCAAAGTCATGATGAAAGAGCGTCAGAGGAAAATGTGATTTTTACCCATATTTTAATAAATAAAAAGAGAGAAAGAAAAACAGAGGGGGAGAAACCTGAAGGCTGAAGACTATTAAAGGTCATAGGTAATTTGCAAGGAAATTTGTAAGGTAATTTGTAAGGGAAGCTCTATCAGCCCTCCCACTAGCCCAGGTTGCCCAAAGGCTCATCCAGCCTGGCCTTGACCCCCTCCAGGGATGGGCCATCCACAGCTTCTCTGGGCCCCCTGGGCCACTGCCTCACCCCCCGCACAGGAAAGAATTTCTTTCTAATATCTCATCTCAATCTCCACTCTTTCAGCTTATATCCATTACCCCTTGTCCTGTCCCTGCACCCCCTGATGCAGAGTCCCTCCCCATCTCTCCTGTAGCCCCCTTTCAGCACTGGAAGCTGCTCTGAGGTCTCCCCGGAGCCTTCTCTTCTCCAGGCTGAACCCCCCCAACTCTCTCAGCCTGTCCTCATAGGGGAGGTGCTCCAGCCCTCCACAAATAAATCCTTGTGCTGACACATTTTAAATCTTTTTCTTTGCTGTTTACTATTTTAAAGCTTTTTTTCTTCTCCCTTTTTCAAGAGCTCAGCTGTTTCTACCAAGAGCCTTGCAGCCTGTGAGCACAAAATCCGCCTCACTGGTGGTGGTAACTTCAGCCTCCATTGCCAAAGACTCTGGGTGCTGAAAAGCAAACTGTTTTGCTTTTTTCTCTATAAATGAAAACACCAAAGTCTTTAAATTACCCCGTTTGCTGCCTTGTCAGGTAAGAGATACAGCAGCAGTTATTGAGGAAAGGGGAGGAAGCTACGATGGGAAATTATTTTTAGACATCATTGTTGTTCGCAAAATGAGAAGCAGGAATCTGAGAGAAGCCAAGAGTGTGGATGAAATCCTGGCCCTGGTGCAACAAATCACAAAACCCCCACTGGTCTGAACAAGAAGGGAATTTTTATTCCTTTGTGTACAGATTTTACCACATGCACAAAATACGTTCTCCAATGACATTTAAAAATCAACAGCGCTGAGAGTTTGAGTGATAACTGTAGTTTAGATTAATTAATGAAAAGGAAAAAACACATCAGTCTCCCATAAATTTCCAGGTACCATTTCCTCACAACAGCAATAATAACCGTAATAATGATAATGAAAGGGAGAGAAACTCCTCACTCAGTACATCTGCCTGCTGCCGGGAGCATGGCAATCGCTGCTGAATGCCGTATGCTACTCGCTTTCAACCTAATTCTAAAATCTCTCAGAGTTCCTTCTGTCATTCGCATACCCCAAAGTGCTCTCCTTCCCTTTTGTGCGTCTTCCCTGGCTGTCAGTCCTCCTGTCGTGGCCAGCTTCACTGGGGCTGCACAAAGTCTGAAAGCAAGCTTTGGCACAATATCGACAGTAAAAGCTTCGCAGCAGAACAGGCAATGCCTGTTGCAAGGGTTTTAGACTCTACAAAGTACACATAAATCCTCTTAAACATATCCATATTTACTCCATTTGCCCTCCGTGTCTAAGTATTTCAAGATATTTGCCAAAAACTCTGGACAGAGATGAGTTTCCAGTCTAAATCAATTTTCAAATGCAACAATGCAAAATAATTTGGGGCGGTGCCGAGACCCCCTCAAGCTGTTTGTCTGGCTGTGTACCCGAACATGAAGCTTGAGGACTTTGTTCCGGATTTCCATTGCTAAGTTGGCATGTGAAACACCACATTGTTGAGCTCTGTTGCAGTGAAGCTGCGAGGACTGGAAATATTAGAACAGGCTTTATTAAGGGAAAATAGCTCCCGTCTTTAAAGACTGCGACCAATTCCTCCACACAAACAGTATTTAGTGGTATTCTGAAAACAAAACCGCTAATTCTGTAAACATTGTATGAGATAATCCTTAGGAAGAAAAACGTAATGAACAGGAAGAGAGAGTGTTAAAAACCAGAGTGAGAGTGACTGGGTGAAAAGAAAAGAAAAGAAAAGAAAAGAAAAGAAAAGAAAAGAAGAAAAGAAGAGAAAAAAAAAGAAAAGAAAAGGTTCATTGCAAGCCTGGGAATTTTGAAGGAGAGCCTGGATTTGCCTAATATTGAGCTTTGGAGCTTCAGCAACATTCAACCACTTGCAAGTGCTGTGTAAAAACTGTTGGTTTTACATTCTTCTCTGCTATTCTGTGAATCATTGTCAGATCCTCGTTGGAGGGTGGAAACCAGGGAAATGAGAGGAGGACACAGGGCCTGAAAGGCGGGAGGATTCCAAGCTGGCTAAGCCGTCAGTGCAGAACCAGCTTGGGGAGGCTTTTTCTGTTCCTCTGAGCTATGATTGGGAGTCTCTAAATGCAGAGGCAGGCAACAGTGCATCTGCACACTAGCATCTGTGCAGTAATTTTCCCATACAAAGGCAGAATTGATTTCTTAGAAGAACACAGCACACACCTTCAGAAACTGTCCCTGAGTGAGGGATCTTCCCAGCCCTTGCAAAGGGTTCCACCGCTCGAAATGGGCTGGAGAACTCATTACAGCACAGTTCTGCTCTCCTCTTACCCTTTAATTTGACCTTTCTAGATGTAGTCTAATAATTTTCTGTCCTATAAAGTTAATTAAGAATTGAACATTCCCACCTGTTAATGCAGCAAAGTGCAGTTGTTCTTTCACTAGCGCGTATTAATAATGTCACTAATTGAGACAATAATTGTCATGACACGGGATCCCTCATTTTGCTCTGCATGAGTTTTACCTCTGGGAGAAATAGGTTATGACCTGACGTGGGAGATGTAAACTCTCGTAATGAGAGAACACGTTATTAATCGCCCGGTGAGGCCAGGAGACCCGCAGCGGGAACAATTGGCTGTGGACAGGAGAGATTCTGTGGGGCTGTAGCGCTCGTGCATTATTATTATGGTCTTTGATACGATCATCCAGTAAATCTGGCCAGTTTTACCTGTGTGGCACATCCTCATCGTCCCACATTTCCCATGGAGGAGACAGCATTCCAGTGGCTCGGACCCCTGCACCGTGGGGATTTTCCTCTGGGGAGCCAGGGGTGGGTGGGTGGTGTGGGCCAGCCTCAGACCCATCCTGGGAAAGCCACAGAAATGCCGTCAAGAGCCTTGGGGTGTGACTGGTCTTTAGACTAGCTTTTCAGGACAGCATGAGCCTCAGCAGAATTGCTCTTCTAGGGAGCAGCTGAGGCAGATGGGGTTTTAAAGCCACGGGTGGGGGGTGCCACATCCCCAGGACCGAGGTACAGCCTCTCACTTGGTTTTACTGATGTGATAGAAGAGCAGAGGGCACGGTGGCCCAGTGGAATGATTTAGCAGATCGGGGGGAAGAAGCCAAATTTCCTTCATATCAATTTCCTTCATATCTGAGAGGAGACCTCATCACTCTCTACAGCTGCCTGAAAGGAGGGTGCAGTGGGGGGGTGCTGGGCTCTGCTCTTAAGGAACAAGTGATGGGACAAGAGGAAACGGCCTCAAGTTGCACCAGGGGAGGTTTAGGCTGGATATTAGGAAAAATTTCTTCACTGCAAGAGTGCTCAGGCATTGGAACAGGCTGCGCAGGGCAGTGGTGGAGTCACCATCCCTGGAGGGGGGCAAGAAATGTGTAGAGGTTGTGCTTGGGGACAGGGGTTAATGGGTTGGGGTGGGGTTGGGTTGGACTTGATGATCCTTGAGGTCTTTTCCAACCTCAGTGGTTCTGTGTTTCTATGATTCAGAACAACTTCTTACTCACTGTATCACAGCACTTCAGAAACACCAACTGAAGTGTGTTCATTGGTCGTGAAATTAGATTGTCTTCTGCGTCGCCTTGGAAAAGTTCTGTGTGAAGTGCTATCAATCAGAAGTGTTTTGCAGACAGAAACAGAGATCAGGATGGGTTAGAGGCCTGGTTTGCACCTTGGGGTTTTGCCTGTCCTGCCTATATTAACATGAGATTTGGGGTGTTGGCTGCATGTGACATGGGATCAGGATTTAGGCTTCTCTCATCCTGCCAGGCTGTGGTTAAACTCCAGTATCTAACTCTTTTTTTTTTTAATAATATTAAGGCCTCCTGTCTTCTGGAACATTCTTTACAAAAGCTCTAAAGTATGTTAATTAATTATTATTTGACTTGATATCTTTTAACACACTGTGTAACTTTAGAAACTGAAACAAAGTCTAAGTGGTTCACTGGTGGACTGTAAGCTGATAGGTCTTGGTCCTTATTCTTGTGTGTGACATGGGGAGGTGGATGGAAATTGTTTAAAAGTTATGCTTCCATAACTATTAAATGAAAATATCAGTATGTAGCTATGTGTCTCTCATTAGGATTAATTAGCCATGTTTGTACTTACAGAAGGAAGCACAATTTTTTGCATTTCTATGAAAGAAAGGGAGTGGAAGGTGTCTTCTCTGGACTCGTTCTAGGTTGAATAGCTTCTGTCCGGACAGAACAGGGGTAGTTTGTCATATTCTGTCAGCAGTGAAATGTTAATGATAACAGTTTGTGTGATCTTTGGCTGTAGGTAGGTCTTGCACAAAGTGTTAGAATAAATATTTGCTAATCCTTTTATATATGTGCCTTTCTTTTCCAGACTGGAGGTCTCAGGCAGGTTTCTGCAGCCAGGTAGGGACAGCCAAAGCACAGCTCCCTACGCTAGAGGTGCATTATTCTTGGCTACAGCTGCTTTGCTTCACGTGCTGTTACCTTCCGCCTGCCTTCCGTGCACCCAGGCATCCTCTTGATGTTCATACCTGCTGCTGCCTACTATTCGGATATCTTCACCAATCTCTTCGTGATTGTTCCTAACGATTCTTTTTCCTGAGGATCCAGACTGTTCAAAGCCCGTCGGTGTGTTGAAAGTCTGACTGAACTTTCCGTACATCTGACAGGCCGAGCTGTGGGGGTTCCGGATTACCCGTCTGGAATCCTTTGATCTGAAACAGCATTAAATGTTTCAATATACCCATGTTTGAATGCTGCCATGTTTATAATCCAGTAATGCTACCTCAGTTTCAGCTTTTTTTCACTGAAGAAATGACTCCTCTCTCAGCTGCAATACCTAGTCAGTTTTTTTTTGAGATTTTGTGAATTTATCTTGGCAGGTTTAAATATCCACTCTGTACAATAGTGACCCATATGTTCATTGGGCGCTTACTTAAAATATGCTATAAAAGTAACAGTTCAAACAGATATTGTAGGGCCTTGTAAGCCCCCTACTAAGTGTTTTAGGAATAGAAAAGTTTTTCCTGTACCACACCAAATCATTTTCTGCAGTTACCTGTTGTTCTGCCAGTGAATGAGTCTCTAGGGCCGTCTGGCTGGATTCAGCTGAACCCAGTTCTCCGTCTCCAAGGACCCCGCAGTCTCAGGTGTGCCTCTCCCAACAGTTGCCAGCCTGGTCCTGGCGTGAGGTGCCTTTTTAAAGTAGACAAATTGCTTTCCGTAAGTGCTTTCCGTTTAATTTAGCTGAGCTTTGGCTGCAGAGTGCTGTAGGTATATAAATCCTAAACCCCAGGTTCTCTCTTTTCTCCATCGTGATGTTCTGCTGGCTGCAGGCGACCTTTGCGAGAGCTGAGGACAGAAGGCAGCTAACCCCTGGACGCTGTCCCTGAGCTCTGCGGCTGGAGGCACCAACCCTGACATCCAAAGCATGCCACCTATCTGCAGTATAAATAAACAGCTTCCCAGTAGATGCTCCTTTCAAGGGGAAAATAAGCAAGGCAATAGCATTAGAAAGCAGAGTTAGTCTGAAATCCTCGCGAAGCTGCAGATTGTACGCAGCTGTTTCGATAGCCCATGAGGAGTCAGCTGGCCTCCTGCAAGCCAGCACTGGGACAAGAGAAGGACTTTGCTCTGGATCACCCAGTCCTCTTTCCCACACAATCTCTAGTTCACTGTTAATATCTCTTCTTTCCCCTCACCTCTCCTTTCCGTCAGTTTTCACCGTGCACATGAGAAGCCTTAGGAAGCGAGATAAGCTAAGCTAACCGTTAGCACCCATTGCGTATTCGTCGTGTTCAGCTGGCTAAGCTGGCAGAAGACAAAACTGCAGTCACTCACCAAAGAGGAGATAATGCTTTCATCTGCACTGCACCAGCTGGAGTTCTTTATTCTTGCTAGTCCATCACTTTTAAAAAGACTGATATTTTAAACAGATGAAACTGTGTCTGTAAAGCACCTTATGTGGACAAAGGATTCATTGCACAAACAAGATTTTATTGAAAATATGGAAAATGCATGGTGGAAGAACTGTTTGCCTGACTGCCTATATGTCAATAGTTGTTTTTTTCTCTTTCTGACAGTATCGCAGTACCTTAAATCTTTCTTTGAATTAGTTGTCTTCCAAAGGTAGGAATTCTGCTATAGTAGGGATTAGTTGTTTTACACCATGATATAATAATTGTTCTTCTGAACAGCTAATCAAAGGAAGTTTTGGATGAAGTAAGCATTTTTAGGAATTATTTGGGAGATATATAATGCTACAACTAACAGTAAAAGAAACTAGAAATGCCAGTCAAAAGATCTCATTTCCCAGGGCTCTGTACAGACAAATAAGCAGAGAAAATTCTTCCAGCCTTGATTATTCACCTTCTGTAAGGCAGATGGGACATGGCAAAGGTACAAACCAGATAGGGTAAAGATGTATTGAAAAGAGAAAATAAGAAAATTAACAAAACATTGTAAGGAAATTGCTTTTACTACTGTTTACTGCAAAAAATTACAGCTTCCTTTTCTGACAAAAAGATAAAATGGTAGTTACTTTACCAGTGTAACCTCTTGATCTTTCTTAGAAATCTGAGATGTTTACAGCTTTCAGGAATTTTTGTGTTGAAATGTTGCAACTATAAAATATTTTCGTTCTGTCGAATGCTACCAGTTTTTCATTATAGTACTGACTCATGGTTATACACTACATTTACTCAACTAAATCTTAATCAAGCTCTACAAACCTTATTGATAAGAACTTTCACAGTAAGAACCACCATTCGATAGTATTGGCAGAACTGTGCAGATGAGAAAAGGATGCTTTAGCAAGAAACTGTCCAACTGCATTTTAATTGTCACGTCCCCACGTGCTGTAGCTCTCACTGCTGTTATTCAGCATCTTCCTCTGCTCTCTGAAAGGCAGTTGGACTGTATCGTAACATGTCCTAAGGTAAGGTTTTGCCTTGCTTATACTCTTCCGCTAAACGTGGAAAGCACAACCTTTCAATTTTGCACATGCTTTCGAAAAGGCAGCCAGGTATGCACTGATGCAGGAGCAGGACGAGTGGTCAATCCTGATCCTTAACTGGCCCGTTGATGTACAGCTGCTCTTCTCTGATCCCCCAGACAATACGTCCTGAGAACCAAACTGTTCCTGAAAACACAGCTGTCAGATACACACCCAGCCAGGCACTCTGCTTTCCTCTCCGTTTCCTTCACATACTTCTTTGGAAAGCTGCCACCCCTCACTTGGCCCTCCTGCTGTTTTTTGCAGATGATCCTGAGAAAGAGGATAGAGGAAAAGATGTAAAAATGGTCTCGTGTCACTCCTTGGAGAGCCCAGACCAAAGAAACACACTGTCTGAACTCTGTCGTCCTTTTCAAAACTCAAATGATAAAACAAAATACAATACCTGTCCTGTTCCTTATTGATACCATCTTGGAATCAAGTAATTCCCAATTCTTAGTCTGGATTAAGATTACCCACCTTCTCAATTAGTTAACCATCTCTGTAGGTGCAGGGCAGGAGAGACTGACACTTCAGGCTTTGGCTGAATGGGATGTTTTTCCAGGGTCTGGAGGGTGATCTCCATAGCCTGCACAATATTTTTAGTACAACACCTATTTTTCACCCGTTCCACTTAGTTTTCATCTGAAACTTGGGTTTCCTGGTATCGTTTGGACCAGAGCACAAAACCACACCTTTTGGGAGAAAATTCTCTTGCAGCCTGTGGGCCAGTTCTAGGTCCTTGCACTCCTTTGCCTCCTCCTCCTTCTCAACCCACGTCTGATCCAACTCCTCTTCATAGTGTCAAAGCTGTATTATGATAGGAAGAACACCAAGCATTTTTTACTCTACAGCTGTACAAAACCTGATCACATTGGGGTCAATATAAATACATAAAGTTTAGACAATGAAGAAAAACTTTCTAGAATACCTTTTATTCTAATCTCCCCAGTTTGGAAGATATCTTGTGCCTTCTGAATGACAGTAATTTGGTGTCATTATAGGCACCTTACACTATCCCACCAATTTTTCAGCTGGCTATTTTAAATGCCTAAGACATCTGCATATGGTAAATGGGTGTGAAGTGGGACCTACAAGGTATCAACCTCCTGCAGTGGCAGCTGGAAGCTTGACAGAGTACTCTATGATTCCTAAATTTATATTAGATGTGTATGTTTAGGCAGCTGTCCACCTTCTGGATATCTGTGGGTGTCTGGACATCAGGCGGGCGATGTCTCAGAGGTGCTTCCTAGAAAGAATTGGAGTTATTCTCATGTACATGTTAGAGTCCAGCAGTAATTTAGATTTCTTTTAATGCTGAAGATGTTTACTACTTCATGGTGGTGATTCATTTAGCCTAATAGGAAGAGAATATCCCATCTTGAATGGTGTCTCTTCACCATCAGAGAATAATACCCCACCTCACCTTGTTTCTCTTTTCAGCTTTGGACAGATTTCCTGTGTGTCACATTTCTTTCATAATAATTGAATCTTGCCCACATAGCAGACAGCACAAAACCTGAAGTGATCGGATTCTGCTTTGCATCTCATCTGCTCTTGTTATAGCTGTCAGATAAAGTTATGCACTGTCTAGATTCATAACAAGTTTAATGATGTTTTTCATACATTGCTCTGAAAAAAGTCAGTTCAACTGTCTTAAGATCTTCCCTTACAGTGGGGACTCAACAAGAAGTATGAATCATTATTGACACACTCAAAATAATCTGTCATGCTGCTTTAAAATACTAATGAGAAAACCCTTGAGTCTTTTGATATTAGCAGTTGTTTCATGTTGTAATTGAATTTGAAAAGCTCTGTTAAGATTTTTATCCTCTGACAGTAACTTATTATTTCTAGAATAAAATTGTTCAATGAGTGGTTTAGATGGCAGCAGTCTGAAGCAGCCCTTTGCACTTAATCTTTCTATGAACAACATGAGCTAACATGACACGGTAAATGCAGTCTCTAGATCCAGAAGTTTTACGGGAGTATACAATTCAGCATCATAAGCTTTCTACAGAGGTCCTTTTTTCTAGATGTTTCATCATCCTTGCTATTCTCATCTGAATGTCCTCCAGTTGGTTCTTGCCTTTGCTGAAGCGAAGTCTCTGAAATATTCGCAGTCTGTCAACCCATGCCTTATTGGTGCTGCATGCTAGGGCACTCCTGATTCACCCTGAAGTTCAGTTTTCTATCCCAGTACGGCGTCTTTCCCAACACTACGATATTATCAAGTCATAGTCAATTCATAGTCATTCATTATTCTGCAGAACTGCTGTCCTGTTGTTCACTCTATTCTGTCTTTGAGTACTTCATTATTCCTACTGAAGTGCAGCAATTTGCACTTGGCCTTACTGAATCGCATCCTATTTTCTTCCAGACCCTTTGTCAGTTTGTCAAGATTATTTTATTTCTAATCTTGTCCTCCATGCGGCTTGCAACTACTGCCAGCTTGCTTCCATCTGGAGGTGTAAAAGGGGGAATATCTCTTCAGATAACCAAGTGCCCAATGAAGCTACTGGATCATACTGGACTCAGGTGGAGTACTCCTGAGCACCATCAGCTACCGTCTCTTAACTGGATGGAGAACAATGGATAGCTATTTCTGTGCAATTTTCAAGGCAATTGTTCAATATAACAGAACTTTGGGCTGAACAATGTTTTCATAGTTTGCTTATAAGAGTGTCAAGCAGTGTCAAAATGCTTACTCAAATCAAGATATATCACAGCTTGTTGCTCCTTCCCTAACCACAAAGCCCGTTATCTCTCCTACAAAGGAACAGACTTGATTTAACATGATTCAGTTTCCAATAAATACATATTGGCTGTTAACTCTTTACCTTGTCTTCTTAGTAGCGTGTTTATCTACCCACTAATAATTTGACTCCTTGTTTCAATAAGTTTATAGTAAATGAAGGTAGGGGTATAATTCAGTGGGTCCTCTTATTTCCTCTCTTTGTGTAAAGAGATAGGGACAGTCTTTAGCTTTCTGCTCCTCAGCTTCTCCTGTTGTAAGCGAATTCTCACAAGCATACTCCAATGTATTTGAGATTGCTTTAGACAGACTTCTACATGCTTTGAGGTGAATTTACCAGGGCTAGTATATCTGAATTTCTTCAGATTTCTAATTTATACAGATTATCAATAACGTATTCTTCCTCATTCTCACCTGAGTCTTTCTTTGGCGTCAGTGGCGTTACTTCGCTAACCACAGCTAGCCAGCCTACCGAAGAAGGGAGCAAAGAGAAGACATTGGATTTTTCAGCCAGCTCAAGGCCGTGGTTCTGCATTCATTCCCTTGAAGGCAATGCCATTTAACACGGGCGAACCTTATCCCCCACTGCTCAGACCCCTGCCTCCAGAAGGCTGGAGGAGATGTTTGTGTAGCTGCAGGCGGCTGCCCAGCGGAGGGGCGACCTGCCCACACTGGGAAATAATTACTGTTCCCATATGTGCCTGCAGCCTCGAGGTCACATCGCTGGGGACGGTGACAGCTCGTTGCTTGAGCTTGTTCTTTATTAGTAATATGCCATTAAATATTTTTTATTACGCTGTATTCGCTTTTTAGTTGTATCTTGCGTCTTGAGCTTTCTGAGTTCGTCCCTGTACAGTTCTGGGTTATTTTATATTAGTGTCTGCTAACCTCTGTGCAGGTCAGGCAAGAGACCATTACTGAGCCAAATCCATCACTTTCTGGTGTTCTGCTTGGGAAAGCTCATCCCCTTTCAGTGTGTTCTTTCAGCCACTGTGGTGGCTTTCTTGGCATCTCTTTCTGCCAGACCTGTTTGCAGTCTGGTTCCTGGGTGTTTGCTGCTCTTGTTCCACTCTTCTCCTCCTAGAACTGCTATCTCATGGATTCTGTAGCACAAGCTGTCCTTCCATTCAATGTTATTTCTTATAAATGTTATCAGTTTTATTCATTATAACATAAAAAGGAAATCTTATCCCTTTCACAGGACTTTCTGCGTGAAAGTAAGATCATACAGACTTTAAAGTTTTTTTAGTATCAGTTCTTACTGGTAAAGGAATATAAGGAATACCTAATTGTTTTTTTTATGGTGATGCAAATTTTTAGAGAAACTGTATAGAAGCCAAAATGACTGTTTTCTTAAAACAAGCAACAGTATTTCTCTAACAATATTAGAAGTTTATGAAAAATATCAACAGCACTGGGTTCTCCACATTGCTAAATTTAATAATTTAAATAAGTTACATAAGAATTTCACAAGCTGAAACTGTATGTTCGTTTTCTATGTAGAACATTAATTGTCTGCTCCCTGACAGTCAGAAGTATTTCCAATTGTAAAAGAGGTTACTGACATTTTAGCATTGCATCATACAATAATTTATAATCTAACAAAAGCTGTTATAAGAAATTTCTTCTTAGCTTAAAACAGTAAAGATTTTTAAATAAAGTTATTGGACATCTGCATTATAACTTTTTCACCAGCAAAGATGCACAAGATGTTTTTTGTCTTAGAGGAACGATCTGAATATTATTTCTTTGTTTAGATTAGTTGTATTATACTGTTTTCTTTCATTCACTGTTTATCCACCTGAAAGATCCCTGTCACTCTGGACAGAGTCAGGTGCCTTGTAAATGTCTTCTTTAACTGTGCTTGTGTTCGTGATCCGTGTTGCAATATGAGAGGAAAACTTATTCTATGAACTTCTTATGGATTTTGTTAAAAAAATTAACAAACAAATAGGAGCCTATTAAGATATTTAGTTATTTAGATAATTTACTTCAATTCAGCAAATGGAAAGGGTGGAATGGACGATCAAATCAAAACTACAATTAAGATTGAGTCAATGAACCAGTGAGTTCAATTTCTCACACCATCCAGCTAATCTGCTACCAGATAATCAGATGGCATGCCACTGGAAATAACTATTTGTTATTTCTTTAGAGTCCATTTTCCTTCTTGCTTAAGACTCTATCAGTGATAAAAGCATGCAAAAGATGCATTTCTCTCTTAAACCTCATTCATAACAAATATTGTTGGTTTACTGCTCTGTTTATCTTTTCATGTAGCAACATAGGATCATTCTCCTAACTTAAAATAAATAATGGTCAAGTTCAGCATAATGCAAGTTTTTGGTTAGTAACTATGTTTAAATATTTAATTTATATATAATTTAGAGATTAAAAATATTTGTTGTTTAATACTGGGAGTTTTTGGAATTGTTGGTTTGTAAGCACACACATTTTCCCATGTAGAGGATGAGCCGTATATCCCTAAGGAAATACAAAGGAAAAATAAGGAAGAATGTGTTCTAATGAAGCTTGAGACACACAGTTGTAAATATCTCTAAATAGGCAGGAGGAGAAGCTTGAGAAGCTGTGTTTAGGGATGTGGTCAACAAATTTTTGGAGGTGTAAGTGCTGTATGTGAGTTGGATCCCTGATCCCCTAACGGGCTTTAACATGGGACGTGTCCCCATGTCCTCATATAGAATAATTACTGTTTGTGCCAATTTGCTTATTACAGGGGTCGGACTGCCTCTGCTTTTTTTTTTCTTTTTGATGAAAATTGGCTTTTGTAAAAGTTAATGTTTCAAAGAACTGTGAGAGTTGTCTATATAGTAGACCTACCCGAGTTTTCTTTAAATTAGCTGTCTCTACTTCTGCTCACATTATAAGGGAATTGCAACAGCAGGGGGGAAAGTGCCATAAAGTTTAAACTCCTAGATATTTATTCAACTTGTCTGCGCAGCATCATGTGGTTTAGGAGGCTGAAACTTATTTGTACCTGCAAGGAAGCAAAGGAGGGGGGGTTGAGCAAACAGACAGTCCAGTGGAAGCAGAAGAGACGTGCTCCAGATGTTCACAGCTGCCTGTTCTGGTGACACCTTCAACCTCCCCCATGTATGTTATGTTCCAAGGACCAAGGACGTACTCCTGAGGTCCTGGTGTTCCCCATATACAGGAGGCAATTTCTTGGCAAAGGTCTATCCTAGCTCTGGGTGCAAGGTGAAGGAGGAGACGTGGGCTAGCATTTTCTCTGCCTAACTACCTCTCCTTCAGGCCGTGTAATTCGAAGTCTGTCTTCATGTCAGGACAAGACTAGAATAAGCACCATCAACTATGTCCTAGACTTCTTTAAATCTGGGCTTATTTTCTGGAAATAAATTAATGATGTTGTCAAAAGCTCAGTCTAGGTGAGCCAGAGCCAAAGACTCCAACGACACACTGTCTCTGGTCAAGACGTATTCTCAGGGCAGCAATTTCTGCTTTAGCTCCTTTTGTGATTGCTTTTACCAGGGACAGACTCTCTTGCTGCATTTGCATTTCTTTGTAGCAGTAGCCTCGAGGTAGGAGCTGAGGCCCAATCTGCCTTCCATTTTCTGGCATCTGGACCGTTGATGCTGGGGAACGCATCTGCTGCCACCCCCACGCTCAGCGCGTGGTGGCACGTTCACCAGCCACGCAGGGATGCTTGTGCTGATTCTGGACTGACAGTGGGAGACAAAGTCCTTTCCAGAGTGGCTCCAGTGTAGCTTGTGTATCTGCACGCTGCCTGATTACAGGCTGAGCTTAGAATCTCTGGAACAGAAATACTGATTTGGGGTGCACTCTGGGCTGCAGAATCAGATCCAGATGAAGGTAAAGGGAGCAGTGGGATGCAGGGTGAAGTGAAAGCCCTTGGTAAGAAACAGGAGTGAAAAGGACATGAAGCCACAATGTATGTATGGGGACCATACACTGCAATCAAACGAACTGTGCATGGGAGAGGTGATACGAGATCACACGGGGACAGACGGGACTGGAGAAGCAGCTTCTGAGATTCATTAGGCACTGATAGAAAGCGAAGCTTCATTACAGTTCTTGATAGCTTTTCTGCCCAGTGGGAACCCAGCACAAAAGCCTTTTAGCACACCGTTTAACTGGGAATACCTGAGCAAACTGATAACATTTCTGCTTTTATGGTAGCCTTGTTTCTCACGTATCACAGCTGGCCACTCCACAAAGCGTCATAAGGTTGTGTGGGTGTGTGTGTGTGTGTGTGTACCTCCATCTGCACATTCAGGTACAAGCTTGAAGGAATTAGACAATATTATCCATGGTAAGAAGAACTACAATGGGAAGGACATCCATAAAAGAAAAACAGCTATCATACAGGGGTTTTTCACAATGACCTGCATTGGCATCATAGAGTTCTTTGTGTTGCACAATTTTAGGTGTTACAGCTGAGGGAAGAGGCTGCGATGCTACCTGCCAAACACACACATTCAGCCGCATTTCTGATTGTAGTATTGTTTCTTCCAAAGAGCAAAACCAGCTCAACTATGGATCAAAATCGAGTCATTTGTACTGTGGTTTGAATACGGCAGATTCGTACAGAAGTGAAAGCACGTGTGTGGTAGATCTTCTGTGAAATATCCTGCTAGGTGGAAATTGATTAGGAAAAACAAAGAGATAATCAAGAACAAGTTTCTTATCTTCACTTCTTCTATCTGTGATATACTATTGTTCATCACTGCAGGATTTCAATGAACGCACACAAAAAGGCAAAACAATATCAAAGTTTCTGGTGGACATATTGGTGATTTTTCTCATTTTTCAGTTTTGAGAATCAAAAGTCATCGTATGTTTGTCTGTTCTGTCTTTTTTTAACCTTCTTAAAGATGGAGGTAAACTTTCTTTGCCAAGAATAGACAGACTTATAATCTGTGGTCCTCTAAGGAAGATAAGATTTTAAGAATTTCCAGTATATACTTCCAATCCAAGAAAACAATATAAAAATTATAATTTGTTTGTGATTTTCCTTGTGTGCAATACTGCATGCTGCTTTTCCAGCTCCCCCTGCAGACTAGATTATAAATTTTCAGACAATCCATGCTTATATGAATTTCTACACTCTTGTGAATTTTAACCAGTTCTTAGTTATTATTCAAGCCTTTTTTTTTTTTTCCCTGTGGTGAAATCAGTGCCTGGTCTAAGCTGATGCACACCTTTCCAGCTTTGAAGCTTACTTCTGGGGTGCATTTCTGTGTCTACTACTCTTGAAAATCCTCTCTGAGGGTTCCACAAGGGGAACTAGTATGAGCAACCTGATATGGGTAGAGATTAAATCTCACTTTGCAGTTCATTAGATCATATAACGTTTCCTAACATGAGTTAATATGATAGCTTAGGTTTTATCTGTGGGTTACTTTTTGTTGTTCTGTTTTTCCCTGAGGTATGCTCTGGCACAATTGTTGTTAGTGAAAGCTTTTCTTTTGGTACTCTGTCAACAAAGGTCATCTTTCATAATTGCAGTAAAAATAGTAGAAGAATATTAAAAGGAGTATTAGCATAAAAAATGGCCAAGATTTTCAATATTTGCTGTTCTGAAAGGACCTTACTTTGGTACCTCTTGTGTGCGTAATCAATTTCCCTGGGATTCAGAAATCCTCCCAAAGAACCTTGTCAGATGCCAAAGGGATTTACATTGGCTCTAGTCACTGGCAGACGTTTCTTTCATTCTTTCTTCTGATTTCATTACCACCTTCCAAAGTGGCACATGCAACTTAGCGGAGGTAAAGTCATTACCGGATGGACACCTTGAAGAAACATTTTGGGTTACAAGACAGAATCAAAACTGAATTTCTTTGCTTTATCAAAAGATGTGAAATACCATGTCATCTACAAGCAGTTCTGAAATTATCCTTAACACTGACAAGATAAGGTAAAAGCAGATAAAAGTAGTTATTTAGAAAACATAAAAACAAATAACACAAAGTCAGGTTTACAGAAATGAAGGAAGACCATCGTTCTGTCTGCTTGTTGTAAAATTAGGTACAGTTTTCTCACTCCCTGTTATTCAGCTGACAAGCTAATTAGTCATTACCCTAAATAAGAGAACTTTGACCCTATTCTTATGAGAACTTTTATTTTCTTTGCACACTGGAGGAAAGCTAGATCTAAAGCCCTGCTTGTTTATCCAGCTCTTTTCTGGTCATTTTGTTGGAGTCTCTTCAGATACAGATCTCCTTTCTCTCCCTCTTCCATCTTACCACCATCATCCCCTTCCCTTTCCATTATTTTATTCTTCAACTTTCAAGGTCTGAAGTTGGCTCTGTTTTACACTGTTGACTTTCACTGTATTAATTTAAATCATTAACAAGCAATTAATATGTTTCAAGATAAAAAACTGTATTCTAGCCAGTCATGCTTAAATACTGTGTTCACTGTTTTTATATAGTGAGAATTTAATTTTATTCAACATATAAAACCTAGATGTCTATCACATGATAGGCAACCAAATAAATAGATTAATGCTTGGGGTTTGTTTCTTTCTCTCGTGTGAGTGAAGGATGAAGGTTCCCAGGTGCCTTCTGTGCTCCTCTGAAGCACGAGTACCCTCCCCGGTCTGTGAGGGATGCTCTGACAAGGTTATCATTGGCTACCAGAGTATCTAGGTTAAATTCTATCACCTACAGAATTATACAGGAGCCTCGATTAAACAGTTTCTTTCAAATCCTCCAACTTTGTGTTCTCAGAACGTACGATATTTTTTCTGACAGTCCTGCAACAAGAACAGAGCAGGGAGGATAAGGTGTAACTAACTAAACACCTGTGAGAGGGAGAGGGAAGGAGAACATGCAATGTTCAGCCTGTTTTTCTCAGCCCTAGCCCAGCTGGGACACACCTGGGCAGCGTAAGATGGCATTCCGCCCCCTTAACTGGCAGAGTCCTTCTGGGCAAGCGCACCATACGGTAGTTATGTGTTTATAAATTCCCAGACCTAGTGCAGGCAGCAATGGTTCTGATCTTGTCCTGGGAAAATCAGATCGTCAAATACAATTTCTAATTTAAAGATGAAGGGACACTGTGGAGACTGGGATTTGAGAAGAGTGGATACAGGGCAGGACTTCAAAAAGCACGTTGGCTAACAGGGATGGTCTTTTCCAGCGCGCTGCTCTCCTCTCCTGGTGCTGGGTGGATGGCACTGACGAGGAGTTATCTCCCGCAGCTGTCAGCCAACAGCAGCCTCCATGTATTTTAAGAACAGACATTTATTTTAGTATCTCTGCTCACTTGTTTCTCCCTGATCAATATAAAGCAAAAGTACCCGCAAGGTCCTCTCAGCCACTTTCAGAGTCCTTAACACGTTTTAAGGCTTGTCAGCGTTGTAGCCTGTGGGAGCTCTTTAATACAGCCGTAAAAACAGCACAGCACAACCCGACTGGCTCTGGGTTGTGCTGCTGGAACCCTCACAATGCCCCTAAACCCTGAATTTTATTCATGTCAAATCCAGTAGATTTTAGGAAGATGTAGGAAAGAAAAAAAAAAAAATGGTTAGACAGTATAACGTACTTCAGAAGTTGCTGCTGCCATATCCTGCTGTTTTCTGGACATTTTTCCAGTTGTTTGTCTTCTTTTATGTTTTCAGATTTCTAAGTACTTTAAGGTTGAGATTGCTACTGCTACCACTGTAAAATGTTCTGCATTTCATCATTTAGTTCTAGAAAATGAGAACATACCTCTTCTGTAAATCAAAAGTTGCGTTCAGTTCTGAAATTGTGTATAATTACATCATTTTACAATATATTTCTAATATAATGTATAGAATCAAGCAGTTATGGTGCAAAATTATATACAATCATATTCAAGGCCAGGCTGGATGAGGCTTTGAGCAACCTGGGCTAATGGGAGGTGTCCCTGCCCATGGCAGGGGGTTGGAACTGGATGATCTTTAAGGTCCTTTCCAACCCAAACCATTCTGTGATTCTGTGATATTATTGGATAACTATGTACAAGACTATGTAGTATACAATCAGTTATAGTGAATGGTTGTTGTATATATTATATATGTACTACAACTGTGTACTGCTGTTACTCTTGATCCCGTTTCCTTTTCTCCAGATTGCATTTTTGGCTATCTGTTGTCATTGTCTTGACATAAACAGAGTCATAATTTCTTTGTGCATTATAATCTTAGTCATATTTCTGTTATGCTGACTCAACCATACACACAGATCCTGGGATGATGTCCTATTTCTTTGTTGTATCTCCTGGACTGGATTCCTTTAGTGCTTTACTAGTACTTAGAGGAAGAAAAGGGCTTTACACTCTTTGCAGGGTGTAAAAAATGTTGGTGACAGGTAGATTGCTTAGAAAATAAACTACTCATGTTCTGCTCTTTCCTCAGAATTTGTTGGCTCTCTTGAAAATACTAGTCAAGAGATAGCAATAGTCAGTATGTTTTGTAATTTAATGCATTTTCACCTTCTTACTACAGTAAATTCACTATTGCGGCACAGTTTACATTTTATAAGTTCAATTTAAAGCTATCTTGTCATGCTTTGTATCCTGCACCCTTTTTATACATAAACATTCAATTCAAAACATTTTTTCTGCTTTCATATTCCTGTAATCATTGTGGGAAATTGAGCAACAGTGAAATATCTTGCAGAAAACAGGAGTTGTGTTTGCCAAGTTACACGTCTCAAGCACCGCAGAAATAGATGGGAAATAATTGTTCTTCAGCTGCCATCAGCAAAAAAGAAGCAAAGGAAAAGTCATACTCAGGAAGATTACAGTCTGGGTGGACTGGGTGTGTACAAGGAAGAACGTGAAGCTGTTCTCGATTCTTTTTGACTGGAGGAATCTTCCAAATCCAGTTTATCTATAATGCTGCAGACATCCTCTGGGAGCCAGGACTGCGGAACGTTTATTTAGTCTGTTTGGATGGTCCTGTGTTGTTGTGATGAGATCTCTACAAAACTCTGGGCACTAGTTTAACAGTGATGAGCATCCTATTGTACACCTGATCTTTAAGATGAACCTGATAGCCTAGGGCATTGCATCATGTAATCTTAAATACCTGGAATACACTCACACCTCTCCTTCGAACCAGGGGAACTGCAGTATGTGAGGCAGATAAGAGAGTAATCTGCTTTAAAGGCCACAGCTGATGATAACAAAGCCAAGCAGAAAGATTTAAATCAAAATTATCTAAATCATCAATTTTAATCAAAAATACTTCAGTCTGCACACAATAGCTTTGATTTAAATAATTACTTCAAATTTTATTTTACATTTGTCCTTGCTTTCCTAAGGAAAGGTTAATCCACATTAACTGGTAACTATTAAAATACATTAATTTGCAAGTAGATATACATTTTACACTCTGGTTTTTCTTTTTAATAGCATATGCTCTAGCAATATTCATCTATTAAAGCAATTACACGGCACAGCATATATTTGCTCAGATTATTAGGGCTTTTAATTTCTTACATGTTTTCATAGTTCCTTACAGTTTAATGATGGACAATTATATAATCTAATTTCAGTTCTATTAAACTGAGCATTTATATTTCATACAGATGTCCATAGCTTAAGCCTAGAGATTTTAGTTAGACTAAAGCGTTTAGATCCTCTAGAGACTATCTTGCCTGCACAGGAGAAAAATAACAGAGACTACTACTTCATTTCTACCTAAGGCTATCAGCAGAAAATAAATTATGCATCAAAAGCCTGGATAATAGCATCATATAAATGTACCCATGTTCCACTAATACGAAATCCCTTTGTGCATCCCGCACTGAACTCTCTGCCAACTTACCCTGCGTGACAGTTGTTTCCCACGCCCTGAGCCTGCTTATCGCTATGATTTGGGGAACGGGAGCAACACTGTTAGCCACTGAAGAAAGGAGATTTTTGTTACGAAAATACTGGTGGTTCTGAAAATACTGGATGATCATGTCCAAAAGGTTATGGCTCATTGTCCAAATGGAAACCAGTGACAAGTGGTGCCCCTCACGGGTCTATACTGGGACCAACGCTTTTTCATACATTCATTGATGACACGGCGGGATCCAGTGCACCCTCAGCACGTTTGCCGACAGCACAAAGCTGAGTGGTGCAGTTGGTGCACTGGAGGGAAGGGATGCCACCCAGAGGGACCTGGACAGGCTGGAGGAGTGGGCCCATGCCAACCTCATGGAGTTCAACAAAGCCAAGTGAAGGTCCTGCACGTGGGTCAGGGCCATCCTTAATATCAGCACAGACTGGGGCATGAATGGATTGAGAGCAGTCCTGTGGAGAAGGACATGGGGATGCTGGTGGATGAAAAACTGCACATGAGCCAGCATGTGCGCTTGCAGCCCAGAAAGCCAACCTGGGTGGCATCACATGAAGCACGGCCAGCAGGTTGAGAGATTGTTCTATCCCTGTACTCCACTCTCATGGGACCCCACCTGGAGTGCTGCATCCACATCTAGGGCCCCCAGCAGAAGAAAGATAGGAATCTGTTTGAGCAGGTCCAGAGGAGGGTCATGAGAACGATCAGAAAGCTGAGAGAATTTGGGTTATTTAGCTCCCAGGACACCTTATTGTGGCCTTATAAGAAAGACGGAGAGAGGCTTTTTACCATGGTCTGTAGACAGAGGACAAGGGGCAACAATTTTAAACTGGCAGGGGGTAGATTTAGGTTGGACATAGGGAACACATTTTTTACAGTGAGGGTGGTGAGGCCCTGGGACAGGTTGCCCAGAGCAGTTGTGGATGCCCCTTCCTTGGAAGTGTTCAAAGTTAGGTTGAATGGGGTTTTGCGCAACCTGGTCTAGTGATAAATGTCCCTGCCCATGGCAGGGGGGTTGGACTAGATGGTCTTTAAAGGTCCTTTCCAACCCAAACCATTCTGTGATTCCATAAAATATCTGAGTATTTTATCTATTGCTTATTGTCTCCAGAGCAAGATGTATACCCTAACCACTGTGTAGCTGGATGAAAGTGGGGACAACAGCCTCTTCCCACAGTTTCCCCCTTGATTTTCTGCAGAATAGCATTGACAAGTGTCTTCTGAGACAGTTTGCTAGACTGGGTTCTGCAGGCAACACAGGCAGTCCCTGTGCAGTGCCGAGATCCCAGAGGGTTTCCATGCCTTAAAACTCACCATTGGCATGTGAAGCTCACCTTGGCACCTAAACTGCTCTCTGGATCAAGCCAGAGGTTCCCATTTATACTCTGAAGTCCTGGAGACCTTTTGATGCTTTGGACATCCCACTCCAACAGCTTCATTAGTCCCTTTGAATGATTACTGAAACACAAGATGAGCAAATTCAGTATCTTCAAGCTTATTTGCATCACATTTTCTTTCGTTATCAGGGAGCACACATTTCAGCCTATCACTTGGTGCCAGGCCAAAAGCCAACATTTCCAGTACCAAGGCACCGGGCACTACACATCAGTCAGCTAACTGCAAATTGGCAATTAACGTGATGGCTAGATAGGTTCACATGAGCGTAACATTATTAATTAAACAGCAGCCGGGTTAATCAAGATAGCAAAAGTAATTTGTTGGAATAAATATTTTATTAGTGTGTCCATCAATAAAGCAAAAGAAGAGGTTTTAATTAATTCATTTATAAAAATATTCACACTGCGGTGACTGTAACTCTCTTTAAGGATCTGGAAACAGGTCTCATCTGTAGAGGGGTATATTCCCACTTTATCACTTCATGTTAATTGTACTGTAGATATCAGTTGCCCAACTTTAATTACTGGTATGTTAGTTACGAGCCAAACACCGCTATCTGCCTCTGAACAGCAATACCTGACAATGGATGCTAAAGGGCTCTTTTTCCTCTTTGTTGCTCTATTCTTTCAGAAGTGTGCATTCTGCCATTTAATTACAGAAAGATATTATTGGAATATGGTGGGTTATGATACCTTCCCATGTGATTAGAGACCTGTTCTTTCTTTTTCCCCAAAAAAAAGACCATGCAATTGAGAGAGGGTGAATATATATTTTTTTTTATTTCTCCTGGTATTAATAACTAAACAGATGGGGGAAATTGTATATGTTAAACAAGTATATGCCATAAACACAACAGGTGGCAGTGAGTTCTGTCTGACTGAGGAATGTTTATCTACTAATGCTGAGAAATGTAAAGAAATATTGAGAAGCAAGGAGAGGCTGCTGCATACAAAGTGTGTTTCAAAAACTGGAGAGTGTGGGAAAAGATTTACTTTAAGGAGAAGATCTACTGAAAGAGGAGGATGCAAGCTGTTAGGACTGTTAAAACAATCAGGCATGCCATGCCCCATACTTTCTTGGAAGGAAGACCTCTCCTTCCTTTTGGAAGAAAGAGTATTTTTACCCGTTGCTTTCTTCTTTGTGTTAGGTGGTTTATTACACATTAGAGCAGAAGTCTCTTTCTGTGCTTTACCCACCTGCCCAACATCTTAGATGTGAGAAATTTGCTGGAAACCCTCGCAGACAGGTGTTGTATATAATAAGCATGGATATGGAGTACATCAAAAAGAAGGAATTGCGTTTATAAAAGTAAAGTTATTTTAATACAGAATACTAATAAGAACAACAAAGAAAGAAATACACGATTGGAAGATGGTAAATAATTCTAAATATTTGGTCTTCCTTCACAAACATTTAACCCACAAGATGCCCTAGAATTGATTTTTATCATGTTCATTATTTATTCATCAGTTTCGCTCTCCAAAATATTTCAGTCGTGTTTAGAGAAAAGAAACAAACCCAAGTGACTTGCCCAGTCAAACTGCACAACACGAGTGGGGAACAGAAAAGGCTGTGAATAACCAGGTGATATTCCCTCATGAAAAGCCACCTGTTTTCTGGCGTTTCTGTGGTAGCAATGTGATAATTATTTGATCGATATGTAACTTTCAGGTGGCACAAGCAATATAGCTCAAGTACGTTTGGTTCTTTGATCCCTGGAAGCCTTTATATCATATTGCTTCAGTTGTCGTGCCTGAAGGGTGCTCTAGACTGTGGAGTTTAGGGAAAAAAGGTGCTGGATCTGTCAAGGAGTCTGTAAGTCAATGCTGGTCCGGGAGATGCGGGGCAGCAGAGCGACAAGATCCTATTTTCATTAGCAGTGGGAGGCTGGACCCCTTACCCGTCTGCGCAGCCTTCAGCAGGGGAAGGTGGGCTCACAGGGAGTCAGCCAGCCCCAGCGTGACTCCAGGTCCCAAACAGCTGCAGACACCGCGACATGGGGCACAGCGGGGCTTGGTGGCTCAGGCAGAGCTTGGTCCAAGCTGTGTCCAACAAGCACCTCCTCCAGAGCTGTTTCCATGGTGCTGGCTCGGAGCATCAGTAGGACAACTTGGTGTCCACCTGAGAGGCTGTAGCAATAGCACCCCAGTAAATCGGACCCAGAAAAACCCAGGGAAGCTGCGGATGCTGCAGCCTGCTCAGGGCGAGTGGAAAACTGGGTTGAACTCATCCTCCTGAGACACCCGCGAGGTGAATGCCCTGGCGAGGAAGCTCTGACGGGACCGTGCCGCGGTGCTGAGACAGCTCTCATTCACAAGTGCCACAGCACCGCAGCTCAGTGCTCCGTGGGGAAGATTAATCCCTCGTAGGAGGATTAAGCTGCAGTGAACTGAGGCCACTTTACTTCTGAATGGGAAAGGCCACACAGGGATTTGATGTGCTTTATCTTATGTGCATTGATTTCACAGCTTTGGTTAATTCATCTTAACTTCCCTGCAGTCCCACGTGTGGACGAGCTTTTTGTCTGCAGAGAGGCTCTTGGAGCAGCTTGTAAAGCTGCTCGTGCAGATCAACCAGAGAGCAGGCTGGAATGATTCTGCGCCTCTGACGGAGCTTATACCTGCCTGGATACTATTAAATTACCTCTTGCACAGACAGCTGATCTGTGACACCCTTAGAAGAATGATTTTAATTAGATTTTTTTGAATGGACCAGAGAAAAAGGAGTTTTCTTAAAACTAATCTCTGGGTTATTTGAGAGATCTCCCATGAACAGCCTTTTTAAGGCTTTCAGATAGCATGAACTGTGTACAGCTGCACAAGCAGTATTTTCTCAAGCATGGACATGTCTGGGCAAAGCAGTTTAATAGATTTCCTTGCCCAGTGGGATTTTCTTCTTCTTTGTGGTGGTCATAAGAAAACATTTTGTCTATATGGAAAGCGAATGAGAGGAGTTTCTACTCCCTCATCCTAAACATCTTAATCCCTTCCTCTTGGTGGCACAAGTGACACAGATCTGGGTAGAGGAGGTCGTTTTTTTGTGGGACCTGCTGTTAAAATAATGGCATGATTTTGCTGGTAGTGTCCTTTGGGAGATGGGTCTGCTCATTTCTTGCGTAGTTAATGTCAGTTACTGATAGTCCCTTCTGATGAGGTGTTTAATGATGCTGATGAATCATCACCCAGCTTTACTGTTGAGCTACATCATGATATTTCACATATCAAATTAAACTTTTACCAAGGATTTCTCCACTGGGACACTTTATGCAGCACAAAAAGACATCTCTTGTGGATTCCATACAAACTTTACTATGACTTAATTCTGTAGCAGTCAATAAATATTTTATCTTTATTAATATGTGGTTAGGAGCTTAGGGGGCCCACATTCATATGGACAAAGTCATGTGAGAACAGAGCTACTGAACAAACAAAGGGATGAAAGTTATAGCTGCACATCAAGGTCCAAGTGTTTTCCACCAGTATTCCTCAATAGTAGCATTCACCAATACTGATCTCAGCAGGGCTGGGAAAAGAATTTAAAATACAATGCAACATGAGCAAAAGAGAGAAAGTCTCTTTAGTTTAGCTGTTTGTGACCATTTGCACTGAAATTTACATCTAAATACAGGAAATGGAAGCAAATATTTTCTAAGCATAGCTGTGATACCATTATTTATATAACATTGTACTAAAAGCTTAATAAGTGTTCAACACATTCTAATGACTGCTTTTCCTCTTCTTTCATGCAGCTGATCGGATTTGTGTATGCCTGCTATGTGATCAGTATTTTCATGGAGGAAGAAGACAGCTGTAAGTACTGATACACACCTCTCCATCTCTGGAGCCACAGTGCCTGGGGTGAGACGTAGTCTTGCATTACCTAGCAAGGCAAAGAACAAAGTTTGAAAAATGGCAGAATCTGGCATTCATGTACACAACCAATTGTGCTGAAGACACTTATGTAGGTACTACCACCTTATCTGGGTGTCAGGATTGTGCTTACTACACTCCTCCATAGAGATTTGTGAACTGCTTGCATGAGCCAGTTGCAGTGCTGAAAATCATGGGATCCCCATTGCACAGATATGTTTATGGAAGTCTTTATGTGTTTATGTTTAAATTTGAATCAAAGCTTCTGAAGGCACTTTGTTTTTCTATGTGGTGGCTTTGTCAGCAGTAAAGTTAATGGAGATGACAGATCAAGCCGTTTACAGTGTGCAGTATCTCTCTGATCAATAATTAGACCCATTCAGCACTTACACCATGCATCTAAAATGCTGACCCCATGTTCCTAACCTGCCTTCATCAATAAAACTCTTATGTGCATACCCATATTGTTCAAAAAGTTTGAAATTTTGCACACTTGTAAAAAATTATCAGAAGTCATTAAATGGGCAGAAAAATCTGAATATTATTAACATTTTAGTAGGATGCTGTGTGAAAAGAGATTGTGAGAATTACTTAACAAGGTCACGATACCCCCATGACAAGCATAGTGATTGCTAAAAGCAGTAGTGAAAATGGAATAATATTGGATGAGCAAAGAGGTGGAAATATAAGAACAAAAGTCTATTTAAAAAAGGGACGTGATTGCGTCAGTTACTTCCTTTCATATACAAGGAGTTAAGCAGTAAAATATCTACCTCTAGGGAAAAAAAATAAAAGAACAAATGCCAATATCATTTTATGACTATAGGATAAATAATACACAACCAAATATTTATTCATGGAGGTATGAGGTATGGATTTGAAGGACAGACTCTTCAATGGATAAAGAATTGGTTGG
>NW_010100150.1:0-56635 GCF_000699245.1 Pterocles gutturalis
TTATCTCAACCCACGAGTCCTTTTTTCCTGTTACCCCTTTAACTCTCCCCCGTGTCCTCAGATGGGAGCGGGAATTGTGTGAGCGGGAATTGTGTGAGTGGGTATGTGTGGTCTGGCCCCCAGCCAAGGGCTAACCTGTCACAACAGTACATCAGATAAACAAAAGAAATCACCAGCTAACAACCTGAAACTCTTCATTAACACTTGGTAGCTCTAGCTGAATTCAATAGTAGACTGTATTCAACCACCAACTTTTGTTTCAAGAATAAAGTTCAGAAGAAAACAAGAATACTGTCCTAAAATTATGTTTCCATGCAGTTAACCCCTAGAAAAATTGTACTGGAGTTGGAGCTTTAAGATAAATAAACATTTGTATTTCACTATAACTTTTATTATTACGTGGCTTTGAGGTGGAAGAAAACAACTGTGATATTGTATTTTATACACTGTTAACAAGAGAAATAGTTTGAATTATCCTGTTGGTCTTTAGGAGACAACTTGCTATTTGTTGGTTTTTTGTTTTTTTTTTAAATATGACATTTGGAAAGAAGGTGGCATTGGAGAATTGTTTCAACGGATGCAATACTTCTGTTTTGTATAACATTTACATTTACAACCAATACACAACTGAATTCTGATCTCATTCAAGAGAAAGGCAAATCCCCAGTTAACATTGATTGGAATCACAGGTGGTCCTGTTATACATCTTAAAATCTGCAAAAATAACAGTTTCATCTTAATGCTATGGTTGCACTGTACTTTGATGCTTAGATGATCTAAGCATCTGAAGGTGTCCTTTCACAAAATAAATTTAGATGCTACCAAACTATTTCAGAAACATATTATTAAAATGCATTCACCAGACTGAGAAAACAGAGCACACACAAGAAAAGAAATCATGTCATATCAAATAACTTGCACTAGCCACCTCCAGCAAAGGCTGCAATGTCAAAATGTACTGACTACAGAAACAATAAGGTTTACTCCGAGGCAATGTCATGTTCATGCATGACATTTCTGTTATTTTCTTAGGAGCCTTTACAATTATTTATGAAGATACATTTGCTGCAGATAAATATGTCACTTTGAACACTTAAAAACTGTGTGGCAATTTACTTGAAAAATGATCCAACTATTGCCATATTACTTTAGAATATGTTTTCCTCAAATTCCTCACAGAGATCAACACTACAAGTATCCCAGCTTTTCCATTGCAACGGGCAACAGTTTCTACAGATGCTGGCATCAGCATTAATTCCCCCAATAGAGCCATGAAACCCTGGTATCTCTCACACACAAAGCCCGTAGCATTAAGATTACTTAAAATTTTAAAAACATCCTCCCACATCTTTCAAATCCTCCCACATGCACCGGTATGTTTTCATACGCATAAAGTGAGGTAGGTCTATCTGCTTCAAAATACTTTATTGGAAGGATGGAGATAGGGATAAAAATCTTAGAAGTTCTCCATAAAATTCTGAACACAGAAACAATTCCAAGCAACTAAACTGACTTTCCTGCTACTACAACAGATTCTTCATGTTTAGGAAGCTAAAAGTGCAGAAGAGGACAGCGGATCACAAAATTAAAGAGTGTATTTTTATATAATCAGAAGGGAGACAAATTAGGTTTGCAGACACATTCTTTAATCTGTGTTTTTCACAAATTTTGTTGCTTGACTTTGCAATTTAAACAGCAGTATTTAAAATGTGGTATTTTGATGTAACAACTGTGAACATTTATGAATTTCATTAGGAAATTATTTGGAGTGAATGCACAGATTAAGCATAACAGAAATAAATAATCCCCTCCCAAAATACAAGGCTGCAACATTGCCTCCAGGAGGCTTTTTAGAGTACTTTGTATGGTTATGAAGGACATACTGCCTGCTAAAAGATATCCATTAATTGTGTCCTTACTCATCCACACTAGCTCAAGCAGGCAGTGCTGAAATCCTCACAGCACATAACCAAAACATGTTCTGTGTTAATGTTTCTGTTTGGACAACCCCTCATTGCTATTCTCACTATGAGAGTCATTAAATCCTTTATTCCACAGCCACTAGATTTTATTTTACTAATGACTCTGGCTTTTTGGTGAAGCTCAAGCCCCAGGGTGCCTCTCACTGACTTTCAGACAGATCTGCATGCAATACATCTACCACTTAAGCAGTTGCTACAGAAACCTGCTCTTCTGAACAGGATCTTACCTCTCGGTCTAAGCTAGAAAACACATTAATCACATGCAGATCCTAACATACCGCTTATATTTAACTGTAGTCTCTCAGCTAGGAAGCACTGTTTCCAACATGTCTCTAAAGTATCTCCTGTACAGATCGACCTCTTCACAATTTGCAGTTTCAATTTCTCCCACTGCTTCCTTTATTTCCTACTCTAGCCTCAAGCTTCTGACTGCAGAGGTTTTCACTTCCTTTTCCTTTTCTAGTGACAGTTACCTGTGGCAAAACCAAATATGCTTTTCAAACTTTTCTTATAACACTGCTTTCTTCAAAAAAAATGTTACTTCAGGAAAAAAAATACCAAAACTGAAAAAAAACCAACAACAACAAAAAAACCCACCCCAAAACCACACATCGAGAACAAAAAATCAAAACCAAAAAACAAAAACCAGAAATGTAGGCAAAGCAAATTTTCCTCTTCAGTGGTGTGATTTTTGTAGATCTGTCTTCCATTGTTTCTCCTCTCATTCAGTCATGGTTCCCCAGTACACTATTCCTTTCCGTGGGTCACTCTCAATTCTCTTTGTCCCCCACTCTGCCTCTTCCACATCCTCAACCTCTCTTCCTTAACAACTCCAATCACCCTGCAGCACTAATTCTCATAAAATTTAATCTAAATATATGCTAAGTATCCAAAAGAAGTATTCCCATAATACATATTCTAAATACGCACTAAACATGCAAAGTAAGCACTATGTATTTCAAACAGACTGTTGCATCATGTCACAGACCTCTTTTTAGGGTCTCATGGCTGTGTAGAAACCAGCTGTTAGATCATTTGCTGTGGTAAACTATCCACTTCACCCCTATATTTAATGTTTTCTTGAACCATATTTTTATCATTCTTTTACAGCTTACAGATAATAATTGCTCCTTTAAAACATATTACCATATAGCAAGTGTTCCAGTAAAGCCATTCTGAGCTCTACCAAGAAGCAGAGGAACTAACAAGACAGTCAACCATGCAAGCATGCAAAAATATACAATCAAAAAACTAGGTATGGATACATTTTGGTGAAGGAAAGGGCATCAGAAGAATTGTAAGCATCAATTCAAGCCATTTTTTTTCTTCCCTGATACCTCTTTCCTCTGCTGCCTCAGCAGTAACTCATGTATTTCCAAACACTGCACTGTGCAACTTTTCTTACAAAGTCAGTTTCAAGGATTCAATGACCTTGAATGAGGGTATTCAGTGCTCCCTCAGTAAATTTGCAAATGATACCAAGTTGAGTGAGTGTGTTGATCTCCTTGAGGGTAGGGAGACTTTGCAGACAGATCTGGACAGGCTGGACCAATGGGCTGAGGCCAATTGTATGAGGTTCAATAAAGCCAAGTGCCGGGTCCTGCACTTTGGTCACAACAACCCCCTGCAACGCTACAGGCTTGGGGGTGAGTGGCTGGAAAGCTGCCCAGTTGAGAGGGACCTAGGGGTGTTGGTTGACAGCCAGCTGAACATGAGCCGGCAGTGCGCCCAGGTGGCCAAGAAGGCCAACGGCATCCTGGCCTGCATCAGCAATAGTGTGGCCAGCAGGACTAGGGAAGTGATTGTGCCCCTGTACTCAGCACTGGTGAGGCTGCACCTTGAATCCTGTGTTCAGTTTTGGGCCCCTCACCACAAGAAGGACATTGAGGTGCTGGAGCGAGTCCAGAGAAGGGCAACGAAGCTGGTGAAGGGTCTGGAGCACAGGTCTTATGAGGAGCGGCTGAGGTAACTGGGGTTGTTTAGCCTAGAAAGGATGAGGCTGAGAGGAGACCTCATCACTCTCTACAACTACCTGAAAGGAGATTGTGGTGAGGTGGGTACTTGCCTCTTCTCTAAAGTAACAAGTGACAGGACAGGTTGTGCCAGGGGAGGTTTAGGATGGATATTGGAAAAAATTTCTTCACTGAAAGGGTTGTCAAGCACTGAAACAGGATGCCCAGGGAGGTGGTGGAGTCACCATCCCTAGAGGTGTTCAAGAAACGTGTAGATGTGGTGCTTCAGGACATGGTTTAGTGGGTGAGGTGGTGTTGGGTTGATGGTTAGGCTTGGTGATCCTTGAGGTCTTTTCCAGCCTTAGTGATTCTATGATTCTATGATTCTATGAAGTTATTAATAGGTTGCCTTAAAAAAACCACACAATGAGGAGACCAAAAAAACCTCATTCTGTAGCATATCATAACAGAGTCTCCAACGTGAAAATATTAACATGCAATAACATATAGTGGAGTATAACTACACAGTAGTTGCTTGTAAGGATGACCCTTAAGAAAAGAGTGAAAAAACGAAACTTGCAGCCTAACAGTACCTCTAAAGGATGGAGTTTTTTCAAGGACATGGAAACTGCATTTCTCTACCAAACACAGATTTTCATGGCAGGTGTCCTACTGAAAAGTGGAAGGAAGAGGACTTTCTAAAGCACAGGCAAGACTCCTAAATGAACAACTTTGGGAAACACGTAAAGACTGAAATATATCAAACAAGCAAGGAAACTTTTCTGCTTCATAAATACAAAGCCCATCAATTTCACAGATTTTAGGAAAAAAGTGAATAAAAGCATTTATCCCTGTACCCCCAAATTGCCTGTACTGTTTTGTTTTGTTTTTTTTTTTCTTTTTCTAAAGTGAATATAACCCTGTGGATATTCTTATTGTCTGATATAGCGGGGATAGCAATTGAAAGCTCAATGTGGGAATCTGAAATGCAGTATTTCAAATTGACTACCACATGCAGAGGAGCAGTTGTAATATTTCTATTTCCTCTGCTTTCAGTCTAGAAACAGTAAAACTCCTGCTGGCTGTCTTATCAGAGATGTGGACAAACTAAAGGAAAGATCAAGATCACCTCTGGTAAAAACAAGATGAACATCCCTGGGCTTTAATGTAAATGCTCAGCACTCCTAGCTCAAAAGAGAATGACTCATTAATTTCAGTCAAACATTTGGTTCTTGGAGGATAACCTTTTCTTTCTCACCTATTTAATTCAGAATATACATTGTGTATTCCATGAAATTATGTTTCACGAATCTTGGTAAATAGTCCTCCAGTGAGAAGAAGTCTAGTGCAAAAGATGTAAAGGTGCCATATATTGAAAATATTGTCTGTGATGGGAAACTATTTATTAATTTGCAGGACCAGCTTAGGTGAGGAACTCAGAGAAATTAAACATACACTTACTGTTGAAAGTAAATTTGTTTGAATGGATTGGTTTAATTGAGAGGATTTTCAACAGAACTTAAGGGGACTAGGCACTGGACTCAAAGGAAGTGTGCTTAATCTACACTTGTAAAACCCAAGCAGAATACTGAAAGTGCTATTGGTGAGCCAGAGTTCACAGAGTGGACTAGGAAGTAAGACAGAATTTCAAGCTCATAATTTTATATTGTTTATGAGTAGCAAGATCAGGAATATCAGTCAAAACTCATTTGGTGAGTCAATTTGGTACTTGTTCACTTCTGTGTTTCTTTTTATTTCAATAAGCCAAATTTGTCTGGATCCATAGTTGGCACATTCTTCTAACATCTTGGAAAGCTTTGGTAGACTGAAGGTTTTCTCTTTAGTAATAGGAGAAGTCAGGTTAACTGCTACAACAGTATGATGCCTTTATCCCTTGCTCAAATGGATTGACTAGAGTTTAACGTATGTTAAGAATATCAAATTGAAAATGTTAGCCAATGCCTTTAAAAGCAAAATTGCAATCAGAAAGAAATGCTATTTTCATTATGTTAAATAGAAATGGGAAAAAATACAAAAAACTTAATCTGGCCTGGCCTTCCTCAGAATTTCATAGTATGTGTTGGTTGTTGTTATCCTGATTGTGAAGGATTTCATCATCTTTGCCAAAAACATTCCTATAGGCATTTATTTTGACTGTCACGTGACAATTTTTATCATGTATGGAGGGAAGCTTCAAGATGCTAGATGTCTATTATTTACGCACTCCTCATTACTCACTGGACTAAATGAACTGGCTTTGATAGTGCTACTTGTTTCAGTAATTACAAGTAAAGAGTTCACAGCCTGTTCCATAGTTTATCATCCACTTAATATGAAGAAAGAGCAATCCAGTAAACCTTGTTCTTGTCATTTTATATTCCACACAGTGATGCACCTAACATGTATATTTGCTATAAACCTGATACTACAGTTCATTATTACTATCAATTAAACTTTTCATTGCCATTTCTCTTTCTGACATGTATATATAAACCAGAAATCCTGAGCACACCAGAGATAAGAGTTTTGTTCTAAAGTCACTTCCAGCTATCAAAAGAAGCAAAACAAAAACCATACAAATTGAAATGGTAACATCATTCCACCCCTACAAAAATAAAAGTTCCTATGGAATAATGGTGAACACATACATCCTGCATTCTGCTTCATTAAGTATGATACAGTTTTAAAACACGTAGGAAAACTATGTTCAGAACATCCAACAGAGTCTTATTATTTTACATTTTGACTTTCTACAGAAAGCAGTGAATATTTTTTCTCTGCCCTGACTTTAGAAATTGCAGATTTTCTGCAGAGTTTAAGAATTCTCTTTGGTATTAAAAGGAAGCAGTGGGTTTTACTCTTGACCCAAAGAGATTTTCTGTGCAGAGAAGTGAATATGTGCTGAATCAGTGTGTCAATGGCTTCAAATACTGCAGTGAGGTTTGCTATAAAATGGGAGGGCCAGAGGGAGGGGGGTAATTGGGAAGATCCCAGAAGGCCAAAGTCCTATTCACAAGTGGTTGAAATTCATCAGAACGGAGAAGTAAAAATTGGTGTTCAGGTGACAAGAGAGACAGGAAAAGTCACACGCCAACTCTAGGACATGAACAGAGCAGCTTGAAAACTCTCACTGTCAGCTACCTGGAGAGTTCTTAAAGACATGTTCATGGCTTGTTATCTATGGCAGAAGAGCTGGAGGGTGGAAAAAGAAAAGGCTTAAGCTTCAGGGTTAAAAATTTCTCTGAAAACCTTTCCCCCCTTGACTACTGCTGAATAAAAAACCTAGGTTTTATGAGAAGGAGAAATATCTAGTCTATGTTAGCATGCACATACTTAATATAAGTATATATGAAGACACATGGATATTTATATGTACACACATAAATGTATACCTATATATGCATATATATGTACATTTATGTGTATATACTATGTATGCATTTTAATGTAAGTGAATATTAATATTATTATTTTTTTAAGACAGATCACCTTGCACTTCCCTTACAGGTTCTAGAATGGTTTCCGTGTGTGTCTTCTGGGGACTGCACCTCTGGCAAACATTCATAATTGCACCAACCTCCATTAAAATTATTAAACTGACTTGAAAGTTCTACGTTTAATGTATAATAATGACTATGTGTTGAATTTAAACCAAAAGTTGATTGATATGCTTATGTGTCGGATGGTGAAGTCAATGGAGCCTCCCACTGGCAATCAAATATGTCCAATATTTATTGAACTTATTGCAATATATACTTAACAAATTGGGGATACATCTCACAAAATATGCTTGGGAAGAGGGCGAAAAAAGTTATCTCAGTCTGTGAATTCACCACCATGGTCCCTAAACTGTAAGAGAGTAGAGAAATGTTACCATATCTATGATAATTGATATTGCTATAAATTTACAGTACCAGTTGCTTTCTGTTAGAGAGTCTTTTCTAGCCTGAAGTGTTTCTCTGCTTTCTATTAATGAAATTGTTGCAGCAACATGGCCTAAAAATGGCAGCAAGGCCAAGTTTATTTGTAAGCGAAATAGCTTTCTTTTTAATCAGCTGACAAAAGAAATTTTGAGGTATCAAGAAGAGGTTCTGCAGCAAAAACCCACGACAGTTTTTATCAGTTACCTCAACCAGTCTGACTAAAAACTTTACTTCTGGCTCAAATTTTGCCTTTATGTGGTTAATGGATTGCTTACCAGATTATGATTTTGCTGTAGGTGGGAAGAACAGCCTGTCAGTGGGAAGGGGGCTGAGTCCACAGAAAGGGAGTAAAGAATTCAGAGAGCCCCTGGTGGGACCCAGGTCCACACATAACCTGCACAGAATAGCTTTCAGGACCATCCTCCAGCTCTGGCCAGCTGATGCTCAAATGGAACTGGAGCAACAGCTGTGGGAAATTAGTTTTCTCTAGTTTCATTCTGCCTTTGGAGGTGGGACATCAAAACTCTTCTCACAGGAGTTGCAGAAGTCCATGAAGATGTTAGGGTATCTAACCTAACTGGTTAATCTAACTTAATGAACCCCTGACACCAATACCAGGCTGAGGGATGAAGGGATTGAGAGCACCCCTGTGGAGAAGGACTTGGAGGTACTGGCAGATGAAAAGCTGAACATAAGCCAGCAATGTGTTCTCACAGCCCAGAAAGCCAAAGGTATCCTGGACTGCATAAAAAGAAGCATGGCCAGCAGGTCAATGGAAGTGACTGTCCCCCTCTGCTCTGCTCCCATGAGACCCCACCTGGAGTACTGCATCCAGCTCTGGAGTCCTTAGCACAGGAAAGACATTGACCTGTTGGAGAGGTCCAGAGAAGCGCCACAAAAATGATCAGAGGGCTGGAACACCTCTGCTGTGGTTTTGTGTGAAGAGTTTGGTAGCAGGGGAGGGGCTGTAGTAACGGCTCCTGTCAGTAACTGCTAAGAGTTCCCACAGGTCCAAGTCTGCTCTGTTAGTGAGGGAAGGGCAACAGTGGCGGTTCCTGCAAGTAACTGCTTAGAGTTTTCCCCTCCCCGGCTCCAAGCCTTTGGACCTGGAGCTGGGGTGGGGGGAGGAGTACTACTGAGATGGCCCCTGTGAGAAGCTGCTGGAAGTTCAGCCAGCTCCAGGCTGGACCCGCCCCAGGCCGGACCCACCCCAGGCCAGGGCTGAGCCAATTAGTGCCTCTGCAAATGACATATTAAAGAGGGGGCACAGAACATGGGGGTTGGCAGGGCCCAGCCCAGCTGGACCAGCCAAGCCTGGCCTGGCCTGGCCTGGTGGTTGAGCTGCCTGCCCAGCTTCTTCTGTAACCCGACTTGCTGTGGCCCAAGCCTCCGCCATGGCTTGCCTGAGGGCAGGAAGTTTCTCAGGAGCTGGGGAAAGAACCTGCAGCAGAGAGAGAAGCGGAATGTGAGAGTGACAAGTACAGAGACATGAAGGTCAGTGAAGAGAAAGGAGTAGAAGGAGGTGCCCCAGAACAGAGATTCCTCTGCAGCTCATGAAAAGCAGAGCTTGTTTGCAGCTCATGGAGATGTAGCTGTGGAGGACTCCATGTAGCTGTAGCTGTGCCCGAAGGAGGCTGTGAATTTTGAAGAAACCCACACCGGAGCCAAGCAGTAGTCAGAGGACTGTGACCCCATGTGGGAAGGATTCACATTGGAACAGTTTGTGAAGCACTGTCCTGTGAGAAGGGACCCCACGCTGGAGCAGGGAAAGACTGTGAGGAGCCCTCCCCTGAGAAGAAAGAAGGGGCAGAGACAACATGGACTGACTGCAACCCCCATTTCCTGCCCCCCTGTGCCTCTGGAGAGGAAAAGGTACAAAAACCAGGAACAAAGCCTTTGGGCCTGGAAGAAGGGAGGGGTGGGGAAGAAGTGCCTTTCTAAGATGCAGTTCTTTTTCTCACTGTCTTGCTTTGGTTTTGATTGTAAAAAGTTAATAAATTGGGTTTTTCTTCTGTTTTCCCAAGTCATAGTTTCTTGCCCATGACCCTAAATGGTGAGTGAAACCCTCCCTGTCCTTACCTCAGCCCATGAGGTTTTTAATGAGAGGCTGTGTGGTGGCTTTTAAAACCATGACAGCCTCCCATACAAGGGCAGGCTGAAAGAGTTGGTGTTGTTTAACGTGGAGAAGAGACAGCTCTAGGTGACCTTATTGCAGCCTTTCAGTACTTAAAGGGGGCTTACACAAAAAATGGGGACAGACTTTTTAGGAGGGTTCATAGAGATAGGACAAGGGGTAATAATTTTAAACTAAAATAAAGTAGATTCAGACTAGATATAAGGAAGAAATTTTTTACTATTGGGGTGGTGAAACACTTGAACGGGTTGCTCAGAGAGGTGGTAGATGCCCCATCCCTGGAAACTTTCAAGGCCATGATGGACAGGGCTCTGAGCAACCTGATCTAGTTGAAGATGTCCCTGCTCATTGCAGGGGGCTGGACTAGATGACCTTTAGAGATCCCTTCCAACCTAAACCATTCTATGATTCTATGATTCTATCTCAGAGGAGGGTCTGACAAGTCAAATCTTAGCTAAATTTCTTTTTTGTGAACAGATCTTTTTCTAGGATAAGAATTATTGATTGTGATGAATAGACCATATCTGCCAGTCTACCCAACTGAAAGTGAATAGGGTCAAATGAGACTCTGTCTTATTTAGACAAGTTTCCTTGGGTTGTAGAAGAAAGAACTGTGTCTCATTTTCTTGATCCCACTTATTTTCTCCAGGTTCTGATCATTGGGTAGTATTTCTAGCTTTTTCCCCATTTAGAGGGAGGGGAGACAAAAGTCTGCCTGATAACTGATCTCTTTGACACGAAGTTTTGCAGTGTGAGTATTACTTGAGGACCTTAGCTAGTTCAGGGATGAATCTTTAACAGTTATCCATTGTTAAATGCACCTTTCCAACTCAGAATGAGCCCCACTGTTTTCAGCTAACCAATTTGTCATACAAGTTTGGTAACGTGCATACAAGTGAATGTTCAGCTACTCTACAGAGGGGCTGCTCTGTTGCATCTAAGCAGAATGTGTTTAAATGAATGAATTAATCAGAGCTTTCCATTTCTATCTGCTCAGATTTCCCTCCATAAATCATCTTCATTTACTGCCTCATTAATTGCTAAGCTATGACCTAGTGTTTTGTAACGTTTTCTTTTATTTCTTTATACACCCTAAATGATTTGCACATATCATCTTTAATTGACACCTCAGTGTGATATCAGCAAATGGAGAGGAAATAGACTACTGAGAAGAGCACAATGTCCTAGTCATTCCATCAATTATGTTTCAGAAAAACACTGAGGGTATTTGGGATGTTTTAAATGTCTTTGTCAGGATGTATTTGGATAGAGAGAATTCCAAGTTCAGCTCATCAGAAAACCAGACCATTTCTTAAATGAACAGCAAAGAAACTAAAATCTACTTGTGCGCCTTGATGTCAATCGCTAGTAAATTTGCACAACCGTACATGGGCCCAAGGGCAGAAATTGTGTTTTACAGTCCCTAAGGACCTGGGGTACATTTTGTATCCTTTACCTTGGATTGTTAAGTAGGATGCGTTATAAAATTTAATCCAGTGTTGAGAATGTAAGGGATTCACATACCAGTAGCAGCAGAAGCTATGTCGAATTGGGGGGAAAAAACCACCAAAAAGAGATTAAAAATATTTATTCCCTCTCCTAACAACCGTTTGTCCTTTAGAATATCATGCATGGTTTGTTCAAAACAGATCTAGACACAACTGTTTTCAAAATAATTTTGATGGATACTGTGTTAAATGCATTCAAACCAAAGAATGCTGTCTAAAATTTTCTTAGCATAATTGCTGGGAAGCAAGAAAACTAGGAAGATGGGGAAGTACTTCCGTACTGTCCTTCCTTCCCAACATGTACAAAATAAAGCTGTAGCTCCAAGTTTTTTTAAAACAACTATTTTCATGAAGGTTTTATATTGTTTACTGTATTGAACTACTTTGAAATGGAAAGTTCCCACAGACAATATTAAACAGTTTTAATCATCTAGAAATTTCAGGGTGTACTGTGTGAAATGTAACATTGTGTACTATTCTGTGTGACCTTGCAACAGAAAGTAACAACTGGGTAGCCAAACCATGTATCTTAAGACCTAGATCACTGCTTTGAAAATGTAGTAAAAACCTAGAGGTGTAAGACATGATCATCCAGCCTAACCTCTGAATTTCATTCCATATTGAGTTTATAAAATCTTTAGTATTATTATAAAGAATAGTCTTTGTCTTTTAACAGCCATCATAAACTGGCAGGTTTAAGTGATTGGTCTTCCACAAGGTTGACATCAACAAGCAAAAAAAAAAAAAAAAGCAATGTTGAACTGTTTTGCTTCTCATACTAGGCATCAGCTATGAAGCTGTAGCCATGTATCTTCAGAGATTATTTATTGTTCAGGGAAGTTTGTTTTTATATTATTGGTTTGACAGGTATTGAAGCAGAACAGCTACGTTCTACAATGTACTGCTCTATATAATTTCACCACAGTGCACCATGTTCTCTCAATGTACTTCAGGCACTTCAGACCTTGCAAAGTAACTCAGTATTTTGCTAATTAGTTGAGGAGTTGTATTGGAGCAGCTTGCTCCTATGTAAAATTCCAGTGAGAAAAATTGAGCAGAAAGTCACTTCTTCAGTAGCATTTTGGTTTATAAATACTTTCAAATATACTATGTAAGTCCTAGGTGAGATCAGTATAATCACACCAGTGAGTAAAGTAGATTATTCATTATTAAACTGATATTTAAGTTACAGTAATGGTTTTTGTTTGTTTGTTTGTTTTTTAACAAATGTAAAGGCTTAGGGTTTTGTTGGGTTTTTTTAGCTATGTTTTTTTCGCTATTTTACAGAACCAATTACAGTATGCAAAATAAACTGGACACAAGTTCCTTCTTGCTTGCAAACTGGCAATTTATTTTGAGTGTCAGGCAGGTAAAACAGGTGATCCTATGAACAGGTAATAAATGTCTACATGAATGAAAATCATTCCACATGTATAAGACTATGGAAGTGTTGGTTAATAGAATGGGTGTTTGGTTTTGAAACATGGTTTTATAACCTTCCAACTTGAAATTTCTGCTTAATATAAAAATGTTTATGGAAGAAGTTACAATTCTGTCTTAGACTAAACTATTCTGATAGGTAATGCAATAAAACATTTGTAGTTAAACTCTGATTTGGGTTATTTCTAACCTTGATACAATAGTTAATGATATAAACATAAACTCAGAATCTATAAAACAACAATTTAAGCCCACTGCTAGCAAAAAAATTGGAACTGAAGACTTGGTAAGTTTCCTGAGCAAGTGTGCGTCCAGCTTAAACAATTCTGTACATAAATACTTCATTGCATATCTCTTCACTTAAATACAGGTAGAGTCATGCCGTGTACACTGAGAAGCTTTAAATTCATACGGTTACTACCAAAAAATACATTCTGATGCAAATAATGATTGTTTTTTTGCTTCTTACACCAATTACTTCCACTATTTCACCTTCCTAGTGTAAACCCCACAACATGAATGGGACGTGCATGTGTTTTTCAAAATCCAGAGTCAACTTTCAGGGAATATTGACTCACTGTTTAACCTCAGTAAAACAATTAGCAAACCTATTGGAAAGAATGTGCAAGCAGCAGGTGTAAAATTGGTTTGGCAGTATGATAGGTTGACTTACATGCATAAGGTCCTGTTAAAAAACTATTTTTCACTCATTTGGATAGTAAAAACAGTATGCTCAGGTATGTTGTTGTGCTTCATGTTTCAATGAGTAAGGGGTTTTTTGCTGATTAAATCAATGAGGCCTTTCAAATTAAAATATATGATAGAGACATCATTGCAGAGACACGTTTTTTTGAAGACATTGTGGCGCCTTCAGAAATCTTAGTAACCAGGACTGGAAGGTGGATCAAAATGCAATAAATAATAGTACATCTCCTACAGAGAAGCTCCTGCAGAGGAGCTTCCTATGAAGGAAATATTTACTGTAATTTTTTCCCTCCATAATCCTGCATCATTTCTGAGGCAATATTTTAGTGAAGATCCCTACTTTGCAGCTTATGTATAGTGTACATAAGCATACAGCAAGGGGAAGAGAACATAGGAACCCCGAGATTATCTACTCCTTTTCTGAAGGACCTTCTTAATCTTTCATCTTTTGTCAGCACAAACATAGGATAGGCCTTGGAGAAAAGAAAAGGATTGTTTCCTTGTATCCGATTGTGTGAGTATACAACTAGATCTATGTAGTTAGAGCTATTTGTCTCTTATTCATCTTGTCCTTTTTGAGACCTTGGTTGGATTGTGATTGGAATCTCAAGTTTCAGCATCTTTTCTTGTCATCAGATGACTTTGAACACCAACTAGGATCTTTTCTCCAGTGACTCTGATTGGCTGCTATAAGAGTAATTAGAGCCTCTTTCCTGTCTCATTTCCTGTTTCCCTCCTGTGCTACTTCCAGCCACACAAAATGTTCTCTGCAAATCATTACACTTATTTTTCGTAATCTTTAAACAGACACAGACTTCAAACCCAGGCCACTTAGGATAGTCTCACAATGTGTTATATTGCAAGTGTAAATTTATGAAAAAATCCCATTCTGCTTAAAGATTAACACATATGTGTCCTATACCATTTGAGAGACAGATAACTGGCTTTACTACATCCTAAACTGGTGATCTGCACCAGCTTTGCCCTGCAGTGTGTTATTCAATATTTTCATGTCTTTATGAGGCTACATATCTACTCAGCCACAGCGGTCTGAACTGAACAACTGACCACAAGGCAGCATTTTTTATAGGTTACTACTCCAAGGTTAAAGGTAGCTATAGATGTTCCCAAAAGTTGAAATCTCATGACTCTGCAATTCTTTCACATGTCCCTTCTGGGCATTCATACCTATTTCTATCCTGTACCTCCAAAGCTCTAACTCCTAGCTGAGTTTATCTTCAACACTCAGCAGCCACAGTCCTGCTGTGCTTGCACATTCTCTACTCTTCAACACCTCTGATTAAACAATTTAGTATTGGGTATCCAGCTGAACTTATATGAAAATATTAGAACTTTGTGGCGGCCGTGGGATAAAGGAAGTAAAAACGGATTTAGCAGTACAGAGATAAACATCAAATTGTGGAAAGTTTGAAATCAAAATTATTTTAACAAATCAGCATCCAGCAAATATTTGTCCAAGAACAAATGTTATAATTCATAAAATTGTAGCTGGCTTACTAGAAATCCAGTACATCAAAGATAAGCTGAACTGCTTACTTGAAGTGCTTTTATCTAAAAGCATACAGAACAGCAGGAAAAAACAAAAGAGGATGAAATAATTAGATCACTAAATGCTGGAGTACCTGTAAACTGAGAGCACGTAGTGTAAGAAAGAAGAGAAGCAATGAGAGACAGAGAAAGAAGCTATTGTGACTGAATGTGGAAGCAAAATACAAATATTGGGAGTCCAAGTCATGCCTGCTTAAATCCTCAGAATTATTAGTGACAGAGATAAAACACTGAGAAGCAGAGTCCCGTGCAACTGTTGTCTCATTGCTATTGACTGTAAAATCTGCTCAACAGCAGTCAGAGTGAGGGAAGGACGAATTATGCTAATAAGCTCTAGGTAATAATATTATTTATAAAGTCACTAAAAGCCACTAGTTTTAAAGTCCTCTTTTTACAGTGCTGGGATCGATATGGAGTAAAATTGCTTTACTGCTCTTAAGTTTTTATGCCCTTTTATTAGCACTTACTTTCACTAAGTCTGACCATTTGAACATCAATGAATTTCAGTAAGGTTGAAGACAGAAACACCTTAATTTCTTGTATGCATCCTAAAGCTGAAAACAAGATATAAGCTACAAATTCAGGTAATGGTACCCATAACAGGAGTTACAGAGCTCTAGTCTCCTCTAAAATGTGTTGTGCCTAGAGGATTTTTTACCACAGTATTATGATGATTTATGTTTTAATTGACACATAAAATGTAGGTACTGTCGTTAATAATTACTGGCACATCTAATTACAATTCCATATTAAATATGGAGCTTATTTACATTAGGAGAAGTGAGTAGAGTATCATTTTACCTGACAGATCAAAGTAGAACACTTTTGTTAAGATGGCAATGGGAACCACATCCTTAAGGTTTTGTTGCATTTGACAGTTGAGTCAGCATGTCAGCATCCAATTTCTCCAGAAAAGCCTATGTTGTTAATATTGACAAGTGAGAATATTGAGAAGAATTCATTACTTCAAATTATTCGAATGGATTTGCCTAAATGTGGTTCTATGAAATAAGCATTTAATTTTGTCTTTATCTGCGTTTGTTGAAAATAAGACTGAGTTTTCCTTTGTGTTTGAAATAATGTCGAGCAAATGTTTTCTAGATATTTGTCAAATAAACACACTATTATGTATTATTTAATTTTCTGCAATAATGCATATATTCACCATTACAGATATGCTAAAAGTTTTTGCTTTATGTTCTACTGATACCCAGAATATTAATTAAAAATCAATAAAAGTCAAAGGGATATTAAGAAGACATTTTTTTCAGCAAAGACAAAAGTGGCAAGGAAAGGCGAATGAGGGACAAGAATCAGTTGTGTTTCAAGGCCTAAAATGACTGGCAATATTGGCCAATTTATAATATAAAAATATTTATATAGTATTGTAAGTGGGCTGATTGGATTGTATAGTGAGAATAAAGTGTTTAGTATGTTCCTGCTCTGTGTTACAACACTCCCGAATGTCAGATCACAGATCATTCAGCGGGTGCCAAGAAAATGAGGAACGGAGGGTAGCTAACCACAGACATTTTGAGTGATTGCTCATTGCTCAGCTTGGCAAATGACTGCCTGGCAGAGGCAAAGTAGAGTTGAGTTCTTCGGTGTTTTACCCTCATAATGACTATCTCACAGAATACTGATGTTTGCACTGATTAGGAATTCAATAGAGTTGCAGCCTGTAGCATAGTCAATTTGGTAATTGAAAGGCCTTTAAATTTGTTAGAATTTTGTGAGCATTGTAAGAATAACTGGAAAATGTCATGCAGTCAAAACCTACAATTTTGACTTGCTAATAGTTTATTTTGTTTCTTGTGACTTTTCATGTGTAAGTTTTAAGACACATGATCTGATAGAATTCAAAACGCAATGCTTTCATTTTACTTCTGACCACAACCAAATTGACAAATCTCAGAAAAAAATATATTTCCATTCTCAAATGTGATTCTGAGAGGATACATAAGAGGAATTCAGATGAAAAGTTCATTGGGCTGTTTAAATGGTGGACTATCCTAAACTAAGTGCCTGCACTTTCAGTCTTAACATTCTTTTAGCCCAATTCTCTGAGTTCAGTATACAGATATAACAGAAATATTGGGTAAAGCACTGTCATAAATGATACTCATTGCTCTTTCTCTTAGTGTGTGTACATTCTGTGCCTGGAAGACATGCTCTGCCTAGTGGCTAGTTTTTACTATCTAATGCAGAAGAGAAAGGCAGTGGTCTTTGAAGAGGATGTAGCAGGAATAAGAATCTGCCCAATGAATAAATTTTGGTGTTGCCTCACCTGAAGTAAAGTACAGTTTCCTTCAGTGAGATTTCTCCAGACTGTCCCCAAAAATATCCATTCTTAACATTTCTGGAACAACAGGACAGGTACAATTACTTTTTAGATATCTTCACTTCGTGATGAGTTTGCAAGCAGGCAAATTTGCATGAGTTTGTTTATGTATGCATCTCTAAATCAACATTAAAAACATGAACAGGCAGGGCCCTGTGGCCCACATACATTTGATACTTGCAGGGAAAACTCAGACAGGAAAGAAAAAATTCTCTTCTGCTTTGCGTACCTCTGCTGACAGCAACACTCTTAATCTCAGATAGAAATAGGTAAATTATAAAAATCACTTAAAGACCTTTTGTGTAACCAACACCTTCAATATGCACATTTTGATCTGTTTTCAGTAAAATACGTGTTCATTTCTGCTACCCAACAATAGGTGGCACTGGAAAATTTCATATTTGCTCTGCAATTTTCAGTCACACAATAAAACAGGGGTCTGATTTGTTTCACTGGTATCCAAAAAATTAATAGCTGACTTGCTATGTGTAAACATGCCTGGTATAATCATAGAAAAGAAGTTACTGATTAATAGTAACTTTTCTGCTGTATTCGCAAAGTATTCCTTAATCATACCCTAATTATAACATATTTGCTATTTTCATATATTGAAAAAATTACTTCATGTATACATCCAGTGTCCAAAGTGTTTGTGTGGTCCTTCTTTAGGAGAGCTGAGGTTATATGGTTATTTGTTAAGTCGTGTGCTATTGTCTCTAGTTGCTGATTGGACACGTTTGTGCAAAGGCATTTCCCTAAATTTTATACAAACAAAATCAATTCACAAAAGTGTGTAGAAACAAAATATAGTAAGAGTACTAGTCAGTTGAATTGAAGGACTTTCAATATCAGATAAACCATGGTTTGTTGTTCTTTCAGTAAATTCAAGACACACTCAATTATCAATAAAATACAGAGCTTGCCCACCGTAATCCTTAATTTTAGACCCGCATGATTTTATCTCATCACTACCTATATTTTTCTATTTTTTAAAACATCTAACTCCAAGCTAGCTGAATTCTAGCAGAAATGCTGGTTTTGACGTCCTTGATATGAGTATTGCAGAAGCCAAAAATGGTTGCTGTGGGTCTCAAAACATCATTAATGCAGAAATAGCTAAAGGTAGTTATGTTTCATTTGATAAACAAATAGCTTAAATCGAGAAATGAATGCCGATAAAAAATGCAACTCGACAATTAATCTAAGTCGTATTAAGTTTTAGACAAGATTTTTTAATGAAATAAATGTTGTTCCTATATACCTTATACAATGTATCTACTTAAATTTTGCCAAAAGACTCTTCCTGCATGTTTATCAATTTTTTTCTTTATTGAAAGTATGCAGTGCAAGAAATGTATCACAATTTCTTGTTTAAGTCTGAATGGCCCACAGAAAAGAGAATTTACTATATTTTACTTATCTTGGTTAAACTGCATTATTACTTCAGCTGTGCACTTGTCTGGTGTATGAACTCTTCCATAGAACTCACTATTTCCAAAATTATCTTAATAGGTTGTTATTTTTGTCTGTTTTGTGGACTTACACAGAAGCCTAATTTTTAAAAAAATATATACTTGCAATGAGGAGTTTAATAGAGGTCTGATCAAAATTAAATAGACAACCTGATCACAAAAAATGTTACTTCTTAGGAATGTAAAAGACAGCCATTAGTGGAATCTCTACTCTTTGCTGTAGTCTACACTCACTTCTTGGTGTTTAATCAGTATTATCCACACAAAACTCCTAGGTGATCATCCATGTGAGAGTTCAAATTTGCCAATGAGGAAACCTAGCCTGCCTATCTGTTTCTACCTTGGACGTAATGAAAGCCCACACGGTAAATGTTATACCCTCCAACGCTGTCTCAGATTTCTGCTCCATTTTCCAGGCCTTTAAACTACTCATTCCCCACGCACATCTAATGCATCTGCAATGACTGTCAATGTGTTTTCTAAATTACTCTATTTTTGCAGTATTGTTATGATGAAATTTCATGCAAAATTTGCCCCCCAGAACTTTACCTGTAAGTAAGCATAGAGAATACTAAACTGTTCTGAAACTCACATACATCCATTCTCCAAATATGTTCTTTAGAGTCTGACCATGAAGGGAGTCACTTGTAAGCAAGTGAGATTATTCACTCAGGGAAAAAAAAAAATGTTTTGCTACTATCGTTTCACTGTAGAGTTCATTTTCTTCATTTTTTGAGAAGCACAGAGGAAGACAAAGACTTCAGTTGTTACATGCTTTCACTCTGGAGAATGCTATATATATTCACTGGAGAGAAGTACAGAACCTTTGCTCTTGTTTTAAAACTTGTCATAAGACATTTAGGTAGCACTTCCAAAGTTACAGCACCTAATTGCTGACACTTTTGAAATGCTCTGTGGTGGCCTTTATGCTAGAAGCTCAATACAGAAATAGATGATGGCAGTGAGAAATACCATGTTGAAAAAAAGTAGTAATTACTATAAATATCACAGACCTCTCCCTAGCAGATAAGGTTGGGAATGAGGGGACCTGAAGGGAAACTTGGAAAAGGCTCTGACATGGAGAAGGTGTGGCAGGTTGGAGGGATGTGGGAAGGCCAGACTCATGCGTAGACAACTTCTAAGTAAAAATAGAAGTCACAGAACAGACATATGATTCATTTTTTTTTAGTTACTCAAGGCTAGTTAATCTAGAGTGACCTAGTGAAAGAAGAACAGCAGTGGCTTAAATATTTCATCCATATTGTTGGCTTTCTATGTCTTCATGTATTATTCTTACTAACTTAACTTCACCAGACTTCATGTTTTCCTGTACAAATGATGATGAAGGTTCATAAGACCTGATAAAAATATATAAGTAATTAAATATGTTAATGTTTTCTGTAGGTCAAATGTTGATCTCGTCCAGTAATTAGTATCTAACTTTATAATGTTTGTTAAAAATTGCAGTCAAATTTGCTAACGTAAATATCTGGTAATTGCTTTAAAACTGGTAAAAATATCTAGATTACAGTACAGATAATACAGAAGTTTCATCTGATTCTTCATGTTCTTGCAAGCAGGCTTTTAAAAATAGTGCTCCTCTTAGCTGAGATGCACTTTTTAAACACCAATGAAATATGTTCATGTCTGTGTTTGGGGGGTGAGAGTGGGGGTGGGGTTTTTTCCTACTATGAATCCGAGATTAGTCTAACAATATCATTGGGACAGCATTAGTAAGCTTCTATGCCCTTCAACTTGGATATTTCCTGCTTACAAATTGTTCCCGTCTGCCCAATGTTAAAACCCATCAATTACTATTTTCCCTTGGCATTTACCTTCTGGAGCATGGCTGTCATGCAGAGAGTAATAATGAGGAACCTGTAGTCATAATCAGTTTTGGAAGCGCATGGTTAATGTCTGAACTTGGATGTCTCCATTCAGGTTCAAAATGTCTCCAGACTACTTCTGGATGGGACAGTAGCTGGCTGCATTATACAGATTAGAGAGCTGTCTGAAGAGCACATTGAATCACAGAATTGTAGAATGATAGAATGGTTTGGGTGGGAAGGGACCTTAGAGATCATCTAGCTCCAAACTCCCTGCAACCGGCAGGGACTCATCCAGCCTGGCCTTGAACACCTCCAGGGACAGCTCCTCTGGGCAACCTGTTCCAGTGTCTCACCACCCTCACAGTACAGTATTTCTTCCTAATATCTAGTCTAAATCTACCCTCTTCCAGTTTAAATCCGTTCCTTGTCCTGTTGCTGCATGCCCTTGTAAAAAGTCCCTCCCTAGCTTTCCTGTAGGCCCCCTTCAGACACTGGAAGGCCACTATAAGGTTCCCCCATAGCCTTCTCTACTCCAGGCTGAAAAACAACTCTCTCAGCCTGTCCTCACAGGGGAGGTGTTCCAGCCCCCTGATGCTCTTCATGGCCCTCCTCTGGACCCACTCCAACAGCTCAACATCCTTCTTGCATTGCGGGTCCCAGTGTTGGACGCAGTACTCCAGGTATGGTCTCACAAGAGCAGAGTAGAGGGGAAGAATCACCTCCTTTGACCGACTGGCCACACTTCTCTTGATGCAGCCCAGGATCTGGTTGGCCTTCTGGGTCACAAGTGCACACTGCCAGCTCATGTTCAGTTTTTCATCTACCAACACCCCCAAATCCTTCTCCTCAGGGCTGCTCTCAGGCCATTCTCTGCCCAGCTCGTATCTGTGCTTGGGATTGCCTTGACCCACGTGTGGGACCTTGCATGTGGCTTTGTTGAACTTCATGAAGTTTGCATGGTCCCCCCTCTCCAGCCTGTCCAGGTCCCTCTGGATGGCATCCCTTCCCTCTAGCACATCAACTGCACCACACAGCTTGGTGCCATCAGCAAACTTGCTGAGGGCGCACTCGATCCCACTGTCCATGTTGCTGACAAAGATGTTAAATAGCACCAGTCCCAGTACTGATCCCTGAGGAATGCCACTCATCACCGGTCTCCATTTGGACATGGAGCCGTTGACCGCAACTCTCTGAGTGCAACCATCCAGCCAATTCCTTATCCAGCTGGTGGTCCATCCATCAAAACCATGTTTTTCCAATTTGGCCACCAGGATGTCATGCAGGACAGTGTCAAACACTTTGCAGAAGTCCAGGTAGATGACATCAGTTGCTCTTCCTTTGTCCATTGATGCTGTGACTCCATCATAAAAGGCGACCAGGTTTGTCAGGCACAATTTGCCCTTGGTGAAGCCATGCTGGTTGCCAATCACCTCTCCTTCATTTTCCATGTGCGTTAGTAGAGCCTTCAGGAGGATCTGCTCCATGATCTTGCTAGGCAGAGAGGTGAGATTGTCTGGCCTGTAGTTCCCTGGGTCTTCTTTTTACCCTCCTTGAAAGTAGGGTTTATGTTTCCCCTTTTCTGGTCAGTGGGAACTTCACCAGACTGCTATGACCTTTTGAATATGACAGTTAATGGCTTGGCAACTTCATCTGCCAGCTTCCTCAGGAGCCTTGGATGGATCTCATCAGGTCCCATGGACTTCTTCACCTTCATGTTCTTTGGATGGTCTTCAACTACCCTGGGCGGATCTTCCTTCTCCCAGTTCTTACCTTCACTTTCTGCAACCTGGGCGGTGTGGCCACAGCCCTTGCCAGTGAAGAATGAGGTAAAGAAGTCATTGACTACCTCAGCCTTCTTCATATCCCTCGTGGCCAGGTCTCCAGTTTCCTTTTGGAGAGGGCCAACATCTTCCCTAGTCTTCCTTTTATCACTGATGTACAAGAAGTTCTTCTTTTTCCCCTTTATGTCCCTGGCTAGATTTAATTCTATCTGGGCTTTGGCTTTAGCTTTCCTAACCTGATCCCTGGTTGCTCGGATAGCCTCTTTGTATACGTCCCAGCTAACCCGTTCTCGTTTCCACTCCCTATATATCTTCTTCTTATGCCAGGGTAAGTCCAGGAGCTCCGTGTTGAGCCACGGAGGCCTCCTAGCATTCTTGCCTGCCTTCCTCTTTCTTGGGATGCACTGCTCCTGTACTTGAAGGAGATGGTCCTTGAATACTGACCAGCTTTCTTGGGCCCCTCTTCCCTCCAGGGCTTTGTCCCACAACACTACCAAGGAGTTCCCTGAAGAGGTCCAAGTCCGCCCTCTTAAAGACCAGAGTAGTGAGCTTGTGTGCACTCTCCTTGACCCCCTAAGCATCTTGAACTCAACCATTTCACGGTCACTGCAGCCAAGGCTGCCCTTGAGCTTCACCAGCCCCTCCTTCTTAGTAAGAACGAGGTCCAGCATAGCATCTTTTTTTGTCAGTTCCTGTACCTCTTAGAAGAGGAACTTTTCATCAGTACATTACCGGAACCTCTTCAATTGCTGGTGCCCTGTTGTGTTGTCCTGCCAGCGGATATCAGGGTGATTGAAGTCCCCCATGAGGACCACAGCTTGTGAACGTGGAGCTGTTTCTATCTGTTTATGAAGGGCCTCATCCACTTGGTCTTCCTAGTCAGGAGGCCTGTAGCAGACCCTCACTGCAACACCTCCTTCCCCTGCCTTTAACCTTGAGCCATAAGCGCTCTGTCAGCTCCTCATCCATCCCCAGGTGGAGCTCCATGCACTCCAGCTGGTCTCTGACATAGAGGGCAACACCTCCTCCTCTTCTCCCCTGCCTGTCTTTCCTAAAGACTTTATACCCATCTACTCCTGTGCTCCAGTCATGAGAGCCATCCCACCACGTCTCAGTGATGCCAATGACATCACTGCCCTGTACACACACTCATGTGTGTAACTCCTCTTGCCCGTTCCTTATGCTCCCTGTGTTAGTGTACAGGCATTTAAGATGGGGCCCCATTGTGGTTGGGTTACCAGTTGGGGTTCTCTTGTCCTGCACTTCAGGGGCTCTGTTCCTGGCCTGTGATCCTACTCCGGGCCCAGGGCATCCATTAGTGTCATTGGCCTCAAAATGGAATGGATTTAGAATTCCCTCCCATGGCAACTCTTAAGCCCTCCTGACTAAGTTGTAAAGCTTGTTACCAAATATGCTCTTCTTCCTCTCTGAAAGATGTACTCAGTATGTGAGTCTACTGCAGTCCTCATGTCTAACTCCTTCACATGCAGGGGAAAGGAGAGGGGTCAAGAAGGATACAAAACAAAGGATGCAAAGATACTCTGCTGAGGAATGGAGTTGAGATCTGTCTAGAAGCTCAAAAATATTCTTGGTCCACTTGGAAAACCTTCTGTAGCCCTGGTGAAAGCTTGATTGCCTTCAGTTACAGAAGAACTATGCCATGAACCCATTAGGTTGGAATATATAAATTTACTAGCAGAATCAATTACCATGTTTATTTCATACAGCTATCCTATAGGAACTGCTTTATATTCACTTAAAACTTTTTCTGTTTTTTGGTAAGAATGTACTAAGAGATTCAAAGAATTACAGTCTTTACATGCCAATCACAATTAATTGTCATTCCTACAAGCAGGAAACACTCACCTGTGGGTATTTCCAGCCTTCACAGAAGCACAAGATAAATGATGAAACACTAAAGCCAATGCATTCAGAACAATTAAAACATCCAAACTTCGCTACACTGTGAAAGGTAAAAAAAAACCCAACAACAAACTTGGAAGTAATTTACAGATGGGTGTTAAACACACTCACTTATTCATATGGCCCTCAAGCTCAGATAATTAAAGTAGCAATGTAGGGAATGTTTTCTGGTGAAATGAAGTAAAATTCTTCAAAAGAGTATGCACACTATATTTTTCACATCCCAGCATACAAATTCCTGTATTTAGGTCCTAATAAAAGCATAATCACTCCAAGTTTGTGCCTAGGAGCCAGTTTCTGGACTGAGCTGCCAAAAACAGTGACTTAAAGGCTCATTTAACACATCCTCATTTAATATGTTCTATGAATATGTGAATAAATTAATCTTACCATGTGGTAAATGCACAAGGTTATCCTTCTTTTAGTACTACAGCTTCCAATAGTGTTAAATGTGTTAACAAAATCTTACAAACTTGACAACCCTTATATGCTAAATCCTATCTCTGACAGTCAAGATTCTTTAAAAAAATCTAACCTTGGTATTACATGGTATAAATCATCTGGAATTGGTGCTTTTCTTAAAGAGCACTGATACGCACGTGGATGAATGAGTCATTGCATTTTATCATAATTAATTTCAATAATGCATGGAGAAGTTATATACAACCCTGTGTCATCTGTCCATCAGATAAGACAAATATTTTTTATTGTTAAAGTTTTAATAACCTTCAGAAATTTTTGCTCCACTTACCACATCACTAGAGCATTTTCCATATTATCTCATCTAAAAGGTATATATGAATATAGAGCTTTTTTTATATTATGAACAAGCAGCTCAAAACTGCCATTCAGGGATAATTAACTGAAGCTGGCAGCTGCAATGAATATGCACTTGTACCTCAAACACAAAGGAATTGTGTGGTAGCGTCCTTGGTCTCCTGTGGTCTTTGCAGTCTCTGTTTCAGTCAGCCACATAATGGGAGTCCTTCCAGTTGATTTTTGTCTGATTTGGATCAGGACCTGAATGTCCTGACCACAAATTTTCAATGAAAATGAATCATGCACTTAAAAGCATATTCACTCATACTCAGTCAGTTTTACACTCAGTTACAGCCCAAATTACTGTGTGTATTCTCTTTAAAACTGTAATAGAGAAATCCCTGTGCCTGCCTGTGACCTATGAGTGTCTTTTTATAGGCTGCAGCCTGTCCAGTCTGTGATCATTTTCAAAGCAATTTTAAATTCATTTTCTTTGTACAACTTTGTGACTCCAAATTAAATAATTCTTTAAAAATCTAGACGCTTTACCATTCAATTCTTTAGTTTAGTGAAGCATTAATTTATAAATATGGCCTCACTTAAATTTAGGTGGAAAAAAGTTGAGTTCAATCCACAATGTCAACGTGAGTCTATGATTAGATAGAAATCTCATCAAACTTTGCAAGGGCAGACTCTAGTGGACTCCAACCAGTATCTGGCAGCCTTTGAAAAATGAAGGACATCTGGCTCTGAAGACATCTTGTGGCATTTTGTCTCTTAGTAGTGACTCCCTGGACACTTCTTGATGCTTGCTGGCCTGTGACTGGCCAAGTGGCCGTAGGCTGAGTAAGACCACTTTAGATGCTCTGGATTTTTGAGCCCTTCTTTCAACATTTTTGCTGCTTTATAACTGACTTCTTTTGCTTCAGATGCGAGAATCGTTTATCTAGATGTAGAATAGAGAGCATATAGTCCCAGGTGATGACTTATTCACATTTTTTTCTTGCAGTTTTCTTTTTATTTTAATTTTATTTTCTTTTACTTTTTCCTTACTTTTTTTCCCAGTGAGGTGTCTCAACTCCTCCCTGTATTACAACAATTCTAAAGCATCTTTCAAAGGCCCAGCATTTATGTTACTTACTATTGTCTAAACAGCACATATTTCATATAGTTGTGAGGCTTTGTTTCCCCCAAAAAAAATCTTAAATAGAAGGATGGAGACAAAAGGAAGTAGAAGTGGAAATAAGATCTGTATCCACTTGTACATCTTTTTCAGTCAGCAGAAGGTGGCAAATTAAGTTCATTAAATGCCAGGGTTGAATGTGATTAAAAAAAAAAAAAAATCCTATTACTGAGGACAAACTAATGTTATTTAAAGCATAGACACTAAAGAACTAGGAGGAAATGAGGAAAGGCAGTCACATGCAAAACAATCAGCTGAGATTAATCACAAGTAAACCCCACAATTTTCACTTCAGCATATTCTAAAGACGGCTTTAAGGAAAAAAAGTCAGAAGGAAGACACACTTGCAGATTATATAATTTCCACATGAACCTTCTTAAAAAATCTCTATATGCTGGTAATGAAAAGCAAGTACATATTGACATTTCTGAAGAGGTTTTGCAAAAAAAAAAACCAGATTTGTAAGAAACATTGATTTGATGCATATATTCTTTTTAAATCAACTACTAAAAAAGTAATGTCCATTATCAGACGTATTATACTTCTGAGCCCTTATAAAGCTTGTCAGTTTTACCTAGACAAAAACAGGTAAGGATTAAAGCATTCCCACTTGCTTTAGTCCTAACAATAAAATTATGTAAGCAAATGCATTACTTTATACAGCAGTAACCAGTGCCCATTCCAATATAATCAAATACAGGATTAGTATCTGCTTAACAGATTTGAGTGTCATCAGGACCTATAAGCACGATGAAGACAGTTGACTGTTTTTATATTATAGCCCAGTCTACACTGAAAATATGGTCCAATGATATGCCTGTATTGGTAGAGCTACAGTAGAAAACCTGAAAGTGCAAGTTGATATCGCCTTTCCTACTCCATAAATTGCCTGAAAAATATCTAGATACTGACATTTCCTTACTGAAGGAGAAGTATTCCCAAGTTCATACATCATGTTCTCCTTTTGATTTACAGTGGTTTTCAGCAGATATTTTTCTAACATTTTATAGTATTATTTTGTTGAAACTCTTTGAATCTCTGGATGGTACCAATGCATATCGAGTGTGCCTGTTAATATATTTACAGGTAAAAGAAGCAGAAAACTATGAGAAATATGGATTTTTTTGTTTGTTTGTTTCCAGTGTGTTATTATTAGACAAAATTTATTGCATGTTATACAATAAATAATATTTTAGGATATTTCTTTCTGAAAATTATTTAATAGTCATTCTTGAAAATACACCACAGAAAACCTTTGGTTTTGAACTGAAAGCTTCAATGAAATAGTGAGAGGACTGTAACAACAGTAAAGTGCTAAGATGTACAGCAATCTGCCATTCTGAGCTAGTAATATAAAAATGTAATTCCAACAAAGAAAGTATGAGCTGCTGAAATGGTTTCATCTCAATTATATGTTAAAACAAATCATATGCTTTTGGTGATTGTTTTTCTTTCTCTCTCTTTCTCAGTCTTCCCCCTTTCCTCACTCCCAGTTTTTTCTCCCCTTACTCCTGCTACCTTTCTGCCCTACAACAAATGATTTTTCAAGATCAGTTTTATTAGAAGTATTAATCCCTGCAGACACCTAGGAGTAACATAGTCATGAGTGTGATTCTGAGTCATTAGTAGGATTAGTCATTAACAGTGACTTTACATTAACAGTGACTAATGACTTATCCTACACTAGTAGAATAAATCGTTAAAAGTTTTGACTTCTGTGTTTCCAAGAAACAAGTGGTCAGAAGTGAGTAGCAACAAGTTACTAGAAGACAACGTTTAAAAAAGGATGAAAAAAGGATTATTTTGAATGGCATGGCACATGTAATGTGACAATTAGCTATGGGCAGTGGCAGAGAAAATACAAAAGAGGCAAACAAGATGAAGAATGGAGAGAGGTGGAAAAAGAATAACTCAGGAAATTATAGAAAGGTGCAGTAAACTCATTGTTTTGAAGCAGGAGAGCAATTTTAAATTAGCTTCTGAAATTAAAAGAAATCAAATCAAAGGGATAATGGAAGGTGAAAATTTCATATCTCCTAAAGCATAAGAAGGCCCTGGTCACAGATGAAGTTCAAGAAGTGTAAAGATCAGGAACGTTGAAATTATAATAGCTGACATGGGACATGATAAAGTATACTAAATACAGACTTCCAAGGTGACAGTGTGAAAGGTAGCTACAAGCCAAATGCATAGGCAGAGTTTGCTGACATATATCAGCAAATAATGTACTTCTTTTACCAAATGGAAGAAAAATAATAATAAAAAAAAAAAACAGAGAAGAATAACATTCCAGGAAAGTGTAGAATATAAATAGAGTTAAATAAAAAAACTTGTAGAGTTTTATTGTAAACATACAAGAACACACAGAGCTCCAGATAATTTATTTTCAGTTACTTTCTGCAAAGAAAGAACTTGAACCATTTTTGGGGCTTTCTTTTTGTTTTATTTTGTGTGGATTTTTTTAAGTACAAAAAGCATGTGGAATCAGGCCTTACAGGAGCTTTTGTAAAGCAGGATGAGCAGAAAAAATTGTTTAGTTTTATTTATGTGACAGAAAATCTTTATATTGATAAAAGCAGGGGTTTTTTAGCACAGAAGGATTTACTCTTGTAATTTTCACTGTGGCACTCTATTAGTAAGATGAAATCACTGAAGTATATGAAGCAGTGTAAAGAATTCATTTAGAAAGGTTGTAGAGTAGTAGATTAAATGTACATTTATACAACTGTATTAAGCACTAGATGAGAAAAACAACGCTGTCAATGAAGTACTCAGCCATACATTCAGATAAAGGGAAGAGAATGAAAATGGGAATCTTTCTTTATAAAAGGTTTCAGGATATGTCCAGGCAAGGGTAGCAATGTCTTTCTTCATTTGACACAGCATATCTGTTGCTGAGATGAGGAGCACTTGCAAGTTTTATGCTTTATTCACTAAACTCAAGTGGTTAATCCAAAGCCATGATATTTCTTATCAGGACTGAAGTCTGTCTTTCAGTAATGATCCCTTTCAATCTGTAGCAACTCAACCTGTATGTCCTTTTCCTACAAGACTATACCTTCATATTTATTTTTTTACTTTAGATATGTATTGGCCTCCTGTAATTAACTTTTACATTTTTAATCTCTTAAAACATTTACTATGTCTCATGGCACTGAATAATTGATAAGCACAAAATGCACTCACAAGCCACCCAGTTCTGTAGAATTTTTTTCTGGAGCAATGGTGATGGCATCTCTTCCTGGCAGATGCTGCTTCTGGTCAGGTCAGTACTGGTTGGATGACAGACCTGGAGCTGTTCAGTGATCTGGACTTAGCAGCCTGCAGTGACAGAAAACTCATGTGATTGACACCCAAGGGACATCCGACAGATCCTGATTTTTCTGGACAAAAATGCCAGAGAGAACCTGGGGAGAGGATGCTGCAGCAGCTTACCATTCAGGGACATAACAAAACTCACTTTTTTAGTGAGTTCGAGTGCTATTTGACTGCTTCCTTTAAATCCCTGAAGAAGACTGCTACCACAAATCCATAATTTCAAAGCTCTCTTCCAATATTGTCAGAGGGGTTTGCAAATGACTTCTCGGATGCAGTCAGAACCCCTCACCCGCAGGCTGGGGGCATGCACATAGATTACCAGACCTTGTTATTAGGCACCCCTCTGTGCTGCCTGTGTATCCATTCTCAGGTTTCATGACAGCCTTAAAGACCATTTATGTTGTCTATGATTTCAGAAAGAAACAAGGAGCACCCTGGGTGGTTCAGGACAGCTATGGATCAGGATGTACTCCCAAGTATCTTTGTGCATTAGAAAACAGATACGCATAATAAGAATGCCAACAACTACAGTAAAGTCTTCATGAATGATGCAAGGGAGCTCCGAAATTGTGAACTGAAAGAAGGTCCAAAAGATTTTTGTATTATCATAACTATTATTTTAACAAAATTTTGTGGAAAGGCCAGTTGTAAAAAATACCTAGAATCTGTAGGCGATTTCCAAGATCAGTGTTGCTGATCAAATCATGGTTTCACAGACCACTGCAAATTCTTTCAAATATACACCTAAAGACTTTGTTGCATCAGAGGAACACTGGAAAACAAATTATAAATTGGAAGAATGTCCTGTGGGAATAAAAAAATAACATCTGTAATGCCAGGTACTCAAAAACAAGCTCTAGTGAGAATATATAGAAAATTGTGAATATGAGAAAATTTCTTTTAATAAAGAATGATCAGCTTGAGACCAAAATACATTTTTCAAATATTGAAGAAATTCATTTCAACATTTCCAGAAAAAATGTATATATTTTTGCATTAGACTAGATTCTCGAGGTAGCTTGGGTACTCTTCAAAAATTATCTAGTTCATTCACTTGACTTAGACCTGTTTTAGAACAAGCTCATGAAATGCACTCTTCTTGTTACATCCTCTCTCTGTCTCCTCTTACAATAGTTCTATTTTTTCCTAAATAACTTTATATTATATTTGCCTAGAAGGAGGAAAGAAAAGAAATGGAGAAAGAGAGAAAGAGAGAAAGAAAAAGAGAGAGAGATAGAGAGAAAGAAAGAAAGAAAGAAAGAAAGAAAGAAAGAAAGAAAAGGAAAGAAAGAAGGAAGGAAGCAAGCGAGGGAGGGGAGAGAGAGGCAGAGAGAGAGGCAGAGAGAGGAAGAGAGAGGAAGAGAGGAAGAGAGGAAGAGAGGAAGGAAACAAGGCAGCAAGGAAGGAAGGAAACAAGGCAACAAGGAAGGAAGGAAGGAAGGAGGGAAGGAAGGAAGGAAGAGTTCCCCCTAGGTAAAACCCCTTCTTTTTCTTTACCGCATTAACAATCATTGAGTGTTATGTAGAAAGTAATATTATCTCTGTGTACGAAGCATTAGCCAGATGGATAGAATGAGCTCCTCAAATAATGGCTCCAAATTAGCAGAGGTTCCAGAAGGAGCTAACAAAATGATGTGATGGTCTGGAAAATCCATCTTGTACTGTGAGAGCAAAGACTGAGTCAGTTGTAACAGAAACAGGTGAAGGAGAAACAGATTTTACATGGTGGAATCCCTCATAAAAGCATAAGAAGATGTACTGCTTGGAAGGCAACATTAGACAGACAGAAGTAAAATACAAAATAAGGTACAAATTCTTCACGGTTAGCATAATTAACCATTAGAACAACTTAAGCAGGAACATGATAGACTCTTCAATTGCGGTACTCAAAGCTACATGTCTTCCTAAATCATATGCCCTAGCTCCAGATGAAACTATAGGCTTGATGTGAAGCTTACTGGGTGAAGTTCCTTGGCCCGTGTTATGCAGGAGGTCAAATGGGATGACCATGGTGGCCTGCTTGAGTCTTGCATTCTACAAATATATGAAAATACAGTCACTGATATTTCTGTCACAGCAGAGTTATGCTCTCAAACTCTTCCTCTCTCTTCCTCTTTACCTGTCACTTGCTCCTTATTTATTTATTTATTTATTTGATTTTTTTTTTTTTTTCTCCATGGCTATCTTTTTTGGAACTTCATTGTACAGAATGGTCATTAACTGTGATGCAAACGCCAATGTTTCCATGGAAACCCCTGTCCACTACAGAATATACTAGAGCAATTTTTGAACCATTTGTCCATTTGATTAATTATGTCTTTGTGCTCAAGGCGGCTTGGCTTGATTGTCTCATCATGTATTAGAGAAGCTACTGCTCTAACAAATGGAGCTATTGTTTTGGGTCTATTCATCTTGGTACATCCCTAAGAGCTGATAGACATTTCAACAAAATGACTGTCCCTTAATGAGCTGCAGCTTGTCAGGATTGTTTAGGGTTTCATACTAGGCACAGACCACTGTCATGACAGCTTCAGTTATTATGGCAATGAGTAGGTTGTCTATAAAAGAGTCTATAGAAGAGAATGACCCCGGTTTTGATATTACATAGTTTGTAATTATCAGCTATATATACACTATATGATAGATTCATAATAGATTCCAAAGCTTTGAGACAATTTTCTGATGAACTAGTTGTTCAGTCACAAAGAAAAGAGATAAAATACTTTCCCTAACCTTTTTAGCTGTTCTTTAGTAAAAACAGAAAACAAAACCCATTAAAAAAATAACAAAAACCTCATAGAAAATATCATCCAGTAATTGTTTGCAGTTTTGGTTTGCTGATAAATCACACAGTGCAGCTTTCTGTAGTGAGGCAATTTCTGTCCCTATTCTATTTTTTTTAAACATTAATTTTACCTATTCCAATATTGAAAATCTCCAAGGAATATGAAACAATTTGAATGCAGGGCCTAAAAGTAAAACATCTTTTTTCTAACAAATTATTACATAAATCTACACAGAATTTACTGTGGTCCTTGCTCTGTCAGCTCCCATCAGCATTTTTGCAATTCTAGTGGACACGTCTGTCACTGTGTTGTTTACACTAGTGAATATCCAGCTCTGAAATGTAAGCAGCTTTGGTGACATGGGATTGTGTTAGACACATACCTGCTTATTTCTGGCAACAAGTTTCACATATTTTGAAGAATAATAACGGAGTCTTTAGAAATCTGTATTTTCACAATGGCCTATAATTTCACCTACAGACATGTGCACTTCTCAAAGGAGAAAACAAAACCAGTCAGAGTCAACGGAACAAGAACTAATCTGTCTCTAAGCAGAAGATAATTATGAAAATCAAGATAGAGTTTCTACATATTTTTAAAATGTAGATTTATTATTTCCATTCTTAGATGTTCCATTCAGTGAACAAGCATGAAGAGCCACTGTATATGACATTTGCTTTAAATATTTCTCAGTGCAGAATCGGTGATTAAGCTGTGCCCCTAATAATCACAGATGGAAGTCAGCACCCTGTAGCTACCAACAGCCACATTTAATCAGTTAATAACTGTGGATTAAACTTAATTCAGATTAATTTGTATTAGTATAGAATTTGTAACTCAATTGCTTTCATATTAATTTACATGTTGTCTAGACATGACATCATATTGATTCTTTGTTTGGTCCAAACACTAATTATGAACCATGTAGCTAATGGATGCAAAACTTCCAGTTTAAAAACAAAATAGGATTTCTGTCTACACTGTACCGAGGACAGTTCAATATTACAGTTTAGAGTCGCAGGCTTAGTATGGCCTGGGAATAGAATTTCTTCATTTGCACTTCAACCTCCTTAAACAAAGCATGTTGTTCCTACATGAAGAATGTGGCTGTTGGAAAATGAAGTTGCTATCATCCATCAAAAATTGTTAGCTTCAAAATCTTCTGGGAAAAGCCCAATGAGGAAATCAAAAGGGTTAAACAAAAAAAAAAAAAAAAAAAAAAAAAAAAAAAAAAAAAAAAAAAAAAAAGAAAAGAAAAAAAAACCAAGAAGATGAGAAAAAAAAACCTGCTAACAATAATAACTGCTGTGGTGCAAATTGGACTGAACCACTGTCAAGGTTATTTTATCATTTATAATTGTATCTGTTCTGGGGGTGCCTTTCACATGAACCTGAGCTCAGTTATCACTTCTTCTGACAGTATTTGACTCAATCATTTTCAAAGAACATTTTAAAATAAAATAAAAATAGTGTAGAACATCTTCAGCTTTCATTAGTGTGATATATACTGCTTTTATAGTATGTACTATTTTTCAATTCTTTCGGTTCAGCTAGATTATGTTTTTATACATATATATAGGGTCCAAGAATACTTAACATATGCTTTACAAGCAGGATGCATTAATACTTAGTGTAATACTCATTAGTAAATCAGTATTAAAAAAAATAAAGAAAAAAGTATCAGAAGAACTCACTTACAACCTTGAAATTTTCATCAGCCATAGTCAAAACAGTAAGAAAAACATATGCGGTTTACACTATCCTGAAAATGTTATGATATTTCTTTAAATTTTAGTTTGTCTGTAGTGCCTCCATAAAGATTACCCTGACTTAATGCTTCAAACAAACATCAGAAACTAACTCAGAATAAGAGACTGAGTTGATAACACCAAGCTGAAACTTTTCTATTCCCATCTGCCCATTTATCTTAATACCAGTGAAGAGGGATAATAACTGAGCGATAAAGTAAAGCCAGACAGAGCAGTGTTTTGCCTTTTTTTTTTCAGTCTGGATATTCTCCACATAGATTGCATGGTTTAAATTAAAAAAAAAAAAAGTAAGTATTTTTATAGGTCTGATAAATTTTATCAACTATAGGAAAAGCTACTACTCAGATGTGTTTTTACCTGCTGGATAAATAATAGTCAACTAGCTCATCTGTGATGTAGTAGTGTCACCTAGTGGCCTATCCCGTCCCCCACCAAGGACTACTTTTCCTAGGCTGTGCATTCATAATGGATCACCTCCCATCCGTGCAAAAGCCCGTTGCAGCATCTGCTACCCTTGAAGCTGTAATAAATCATTCAATAACATGACATTCCTGTTTGCATGCACTGTGGTGGGGTTAAAATTTCAAAAATAGCTTCCACAATTAATGCTGCAGTTTTATGTCAGCAGCGCAGCTGACAGGCATTGTTCTCACTTTGTGCTTGCATAAAGTGAGATTTGTAGGTGCAGATTGCATACACGTAAATTGAGAAGCTGCACTTCTACCAACCATTTTAGAGTTGCGACATTTGAACCTGCAGCAGCAAAGGACACTTTTAATTTATGTCTTACTGTGACAGGCACATGTTCTGAAAGTATAGAAACAGTGAACAAGACATACGGATAAGCCGTTAAGACACAAAATTTGACACGTAAGGTTCAGAGTTGTGGGGGAATTTATTTTCATAAATAACCACCTAAATCAGTATCTAGTAACGAAGCAGTTGCAAGATTATAGAGCTAAATTTTGAGACTGAAGAAGAGTAAAGTATTTTATCTATTTTATACCTCAAGTTAAAAGTTTCTTTTTAAAAATTATCCTGTGGAATAATGATTTTGAATCTAGAATGCTTCTATTGCCTTTGATCCTCAAGAAACAGAAATTTTGTAGTACAGATGGGTTAAAATATTTGAATATTCTTTCTTCATTCCATAGAACTAAGCAAGTGTTAATTAAGCTTTTGCAAATTCATAATGACTCACATGAAAGTTCTACAAAAAGTTACAGAAGATCATAGAACTCAGAATTATTTCAATGTATATCTGCACTCAAGCTCAATGTGAAACATATCCAAAAAAAAAAAAACAGAGACAAAGTGCCCTCTGTAAAATTAAGACCAACTACTTAAGATTGGCCGGGTTTTTTAAATTTCCTTTTGTAATATTAAAACAAACAAAACTTGACATTATCACTCCATTCAACATACCCATATAATTCTGTCTAACAAATTAGATCTTATTTTTTGTTCCCCCTCTCATATTTTTAACTTAAAAAACCTCAAACACCTGGAACAAAACCAACCAGAAATTACTAAACTTATATGGAAGACTGGTATTGCAAATCTCGATGTTCCATACACTTCTGCAGACTAAAAAAATGCCAGTTTCCCCTTATATTGAAATTTCTGGAACAGGTTTTAAAGAGCTTATTTACAGCTAACAGTGCATATTGACATTGAACTTCATCTCCATAAAGCACTTGCTAAACTAATATTTATAAAAGGTCTTAACTTTGCTAGTTTCAGTCTTGGTTAGATGATAAAGATCTGCAGAGGTCTCAGTAGTTTCAGAGTATAATAGGGTTGTAACCCTTCTTACAGGATCCTGTTTCTTTCTTGAAAAAAGTAACACATCAGGAGAGTAAGCAGTTTCTGGCTGATTAATGAAATGTGAGGAAAGACTTCCCAGATGCTGCTGAACTGCTTTGAAAACATAATTCATTGCTGTCTTTACCTCTGCTTTTTTGTATGAGTTGTATTAAATATGTCTTTTTGCAGTTGCTTGCTCTTTAAAGCAGATGGTGATGGTTTAGTATAAATGTAATGATTTAAATTAGAATAGGTGTGATTTCTTGGGTAACTTTTTAAATTAAAAGTTTAGACATAACCTTTAGCTTTGTATTGACATCATGGCTTGGAGATCCATTCTGTTATGTTTTCATGTCTTCATAGGACTCTGAAACAAATCAGTTCAAAAGCTCCCAATTGCTCTCCAATCTCATTGCTAAGGGTATTGGCAGTGACTGGGGTTCTTGATCAAGATATGAGAAGTCATACACAGTGGTTAAGGCCAGGCTGAGGTCAGAAAACATAAGATATACTAGGCAAATGAAAGAACAGACCATTTGACAAAGCTAAGAAAGTTGTCTAAAAATAAACTTATTCTTGGGAGCCCAAGAATTGTAAGAGGAGGAGCGTGAGAGAAGGGACCACAAAGTGGGAATAAGAACTGAACACACAGGACACTGGAATTCTTTGATCCTGTTCAACTGAATACTTAAAAAAACCCAACCTTGAGCAGGACAGAGTTTTGACAATTTGCTCTAGTTAAGAGCAACTGGTAAGATGCCCACCCAGATAGGGATAGCACCATCAAACTCACAGGAACGCACCTGTCCTCCTGAGGAACTAACCATGGGGACAGCTATCTTGACACATCTGCAAGGAATGTCTGAGGTAACAGTGCATTACTGGAGCTTGCTTGCCCAAATGAAACCCGAAAAGAGCTATGAAAGTAAAAAATTTATCTGAGAAATGTAAATCTCTATAGTAATTTTTGCTAGGATACAAAAGTTTCATTTGTTCTTCATCATTCCAGTCTGCAAGACCTATATTTTGACAATACAGCCATCTTCAGTCTGTAGTATCAAATTCCTCAGCTGGAGAAAGTTGAAAAACTGATGGTGCAAAAAAGCAAAGGCACTCATTTTGAAAACACAGGGTTGAAGTATGTTCTTGGAGGCAGTATGACATACCTTCTCACTGTAAGAATATACAGACTTCCCATGACACAAGGACTTGCAGAAGTTCACTATAGGATGGCTACTTATTACCCTTTTTTGGTGGTTTGCCATCTTCCACATTATGCCAGTGGCAGCAAAACGCTGAATGAATCCCAGAGCTTAACAGAGGCAACATTAGCACACAGCTGAGCACTGAAACCATCCTCCTCAGGGCTTCTGTGTCTTAGCGCCTCTGCCACTGATGTGAGAAAAGCTCTCATGAATGTGTTTCTGATAATGCCATCTTTGAGGGCAGAGGAACACCAAGGAGTAGACAGCCTTGAATTGAAGGGGCCCTATGAGTTCAGCTTTGCAGAGTACCTGCATCCAGGTTATATGTCACATATGAGCTAGCACAGGGACTCTTATGGGGCAGAGAAAACCTGACTGCAGCTAAGCACATGGTGTTCCTTTTCTAACCCTGACAAAAGCTCAGGTCTTCTTATTTAAAGAAGAAGCACTTAGAGGTAAACACCTTTGGCAGGAATGGTTTTGCTTCCTTACAGGTTCACCTAGGACTGAATCCCTGCCTTGATGGATCTGAAGAGCTCCTGTCAGCCCTGTACCTCAGATCATGTAGTGAAACCCACAATGAAACAAGAGCTCCGGTGTGATGGGGAACTTCTGCATTGAGATACAGCCACTGCCTCAGTAAGGAAGGGTGGCATTAGGCTGCTTTTCTAGGCTTTCCATCTGCATATCTGCAGGGGAATTGTGCGTATAGTATCTGAGATCTATCTGTGTATCAAGAGACAACTGCATATTTAAACAAGCCAACATTAAAAAGCACCTACTTAGGTCCCCATGGCAAATATTACATTTGGTAACTATATTCTTCACAGGTCTCTATACTTGCTAGCTTCACTTAAAATGTTCCCTGTTGTTTCACGTTGTTAAATTCTCTTTGGGGTGCTATTTTCTCAAGAAAAATATCATCTGACTATTTCTTCCTCAAGCCAGGGACTAGTCTGGAGGTCTCACATGACAACTCTGGCTCTCTCCATAGGCATAACTATATCTGTGACTGGAAGGCAGTGGCATTCAGTCTTCTTGAAAATGAGGGTTGTGTGGTGGGTTTTGGTTTGCTTTTTTTTTTCCCTTTGGAACAAAAAACACTTTTCTTTCTTTTTTTCCCTATTTGTCTGACATCTCTTGAAAAACACTTCTCTGGTTTCCTATCCACAAATGTGATCTGAATTTATTCCAGCTTCAGCTACAAGACAGTTCTGTGTATACACAGAGTTACAAAATACAAGTGGTGTTTGGCATCTTCTAACCGTTAAATGATTTAGAGCATTATCTCCCAAGAGTGTCCTATCCGCCATACACTACGCTATTCTGATGTGGATACTTCTGGTACCCACTTGCAGAGTTGCCCTGTTCTGTGTAAAACATTACTATAATCTTTATGGGTATCTTTGACTATAGTGGTTTCCACTCCTACATCATAATGACAACAGTTAAGCTGAAGACGTGATAACCCTCTTTCTCTTGCTCAGGGTCTTCAAATGGGGATCCCATGATAGCAAACGTTAAAGGATTTATCTCTGAGGATAGTCAGCAATCCAGGGGAGAGGGAATTTGCCCAAGTAAACAGACAGTCTGAAACACTGCTCTGAATTAGAATAAATTTGTGCCTTGACCTCCCACCTCAACTCTACTTCCTTGTATCTTTTCTGAGCACTGCTCAAGTCGTGAACTTCATTTCCACTGCTATATATGGTACTTACCTTTTCATAATCTTTCCACGCTTATTGCCCTGTCTACAGGAAATATGCCCTTAACTCTGTTTCCATAAGCAAACAAGTCTTTACACTGTTTAGTACCTTATTAATCTTGTCCTGTAGAACTTCACATCCCACGTGTGCATCAAAAATAAAACTCAGAACATGCTATTTATTTATTTGAACACCAATACCCACACTTCTACAGACATACATAGACACACAGAGACATATATTTTTGCTCTCCATTTTTCGTGGTTGCATCATAAATAAGTTTCATGCATAAAAAATGTCCCCAAATTAAACCCTTGAATATGTGACAAAAGGTTTTCACAGTAGAGCAAAATGCATTTCTCTGTACTTTCACCAAGAGGGAAAGGGTTACCTCAGTATTTCAGATTTTGTTTTGTTTTTTTAAAAAATATATAGATCTTACAACATTTTTTAAAGCTGTGAAATGGATATGTATAAGCATAATACACACATAATGTATAACCTCTCATACAACTTTTTCTGAGGAAGCTGAGTGGCCACCTCACTTGTAACTGTTTGTCAAAAGTACGGTTATTGCTCTCTATTCTGATATTGCAGAAAGGTATTGCAGGGAGACTAATATATATTTATGGGCCTGATTTTCTCCAGTCTAATTTCCTAGTTTCAGATCCAATATATGACCAGCCTAACCAAAGGAATCCTGTGAGATTTACACCTGATGGTAGATTAGTACTTTGACTGATTTTCAAACAAGTGTACAATGAATGAGAAGACTGAATGAAGCTTTCCTTTACAGTTCTGGGAAGGGCAGGGGAGAAAGGCCACAGCATCCGTGTTTGGAATTCATTTCTGCGAGCAAGTCTAACAACAGGGGAAAAGATTTTAAATGCCCTTCAGCACAAACTGGCAGGCAGGGGAGACAGAGGAGCCTTTTGCTCACATCTTTCTCTGTAAGATGTCTAAGTATGTTATCTCTTTCCCATAGCTGTCAATGTCAACTTTGATCACTAATACGTTAACTTGTCAGAAAGATAATCTAACCTCGATCCTTAAAACTTTGTGCTTATGCAGTGAACATCTTCCTAGTGCTGTCTCAATATACTAACCCAGCTGTATTTCACTTCAATTAATAAAGTTAATTAATTAAATCAGCTCTTCTTATGACAGAAATGTTGAGAATCAATCAAGAGCCATTTGTTTTTCCTTATATTATTGTATTATTTTCACATATAATTTCTTGCAGCAACATTTCTAAAGAGATGTCATCTACTTTGAAATAGTTTTTAAATATTTACATTCTGTTATTGAGTTATTGATGGATATTCAGGGAGATTCTGGCAGAGCAAATGTTTATATTGACAGCATAGACGTCAAAGCATAACCAGCACTGACCAATGGATTAATTCTTGTTCATAGGGAGTATAATCTGATACAATTAAGGCTGTCTAATGCTTTCCATCAAAATATCTTAGTTTACATATCTTGGTCAGATTTCAGCTATTCAGGTTAAAATTGTCCATGTTGACTACCTGCCTCAGACTGACCTTTTTTCAATGTCAGTAAAACCAGATTAGCCAAAACAAAGTTAGGAAACTATGCCTGCCAGTTTAGACAGTTTTATGTTTCTTTTGGAATAGTAATAGAGCCATGCTTTGGAAAGGACTCTGCTATGCCTCAGAGGGTCACGGGAGCATAACACTAGCCACATACCACTTTTTATCTCTATTAAACAGGTTAAAATACGCTAATATCTTCCCTGCAATTTGGTCTCCTAACTTGAGTCCAGCCCTGTGATGGGTAATTGAAAGTCCTCACGTAAGCAACCAGGGAAAAAAGTGCCTGCCTGGCAGGTGATTTGTCCGTCAACAGTGGGCTACAAAGGAAATCTTCATCAGTTCCCTGCTGAGTCACACTTTCCATCTCAACATAGGATTACATTCTTCAGAATCTCCAGTAACTGTGAAAATTTCATATAGTTTCTTTGTAGAAAATATGTCACGTGCAGTGAAGAAATTTGTAGAGATCCCTCTTCAGAAATCTCTTGCCTCATGTCAAGACACAAGTGTAATTTACACTAAGCAAAGGTAAATTACAAAATGATGGAATATCTTCTGATGAATATATCAGAAGATTCTGCTATAAATAAGCAAATATGAAAGAAAAGGAAGGAAGGAAGGAATAAGGAAGGAAGGAAGGAAGGAAGGAAAACCAAAAACTCAAAACACTCCACATGGCAATTTTTAAGTTAGCCAAAAGCCTCACTAAATAACTCCTGCTGCCTTGAACTGATGAAAGACAAATCAGACAACAGATCAGAGGGAGTGGATTCAGTAGGTATGGATCCATCCTTGGCAGCCTGCAGGAGATTCGAAACTTGAAAAGAAATCACTTCAGTCTCAAACTCTGTAAATCAAGGGATGCAATAATTTCTTACACAACATTAACACAGTAGTATACTGACATAAACAAATTAGAAAAGATGAAGGAAGTAAAAATGAAGAAAGGATAACATGGTACACACCATAAAATGTAATTTTAGGTAAAGCTTGAAAAAGAGATATCAAAGCTAAGCACTGAGGAAGTATCATGGTGAACTGGTCAATTCAACAGCAGTTTGCCTTAGAAGACAATGGTAAATTGTTTTTCAAATCTGGAAGAATCTGAGAGATTGTCAGATATCCAGGCTGTTTCTCGTCTACTGTCAAAAAAGGCATTTCCAAACAAAATTCTTAGAGCTTTTCTGAGCACCAGTTCTCCAAGGTGGAAATAACTCTTACTGTGAATTCCAGTTTAGTAGGCAAGACTCTCTGGCCTCTTTTGTCTTATGCCAGCTGTAGAAGAACTTGATGAAACCTGTGTTTGTTGCCAACTTTGACTTCACAGATACTGCCAACGAAAATAATGAATAACATATGAACAACATGAATTTCAAGAAGCTACAGTCTCAAATGGCTGTACAGTCCAATTTACTATGAAACCATCTGATTGTTTTCAGCTAGGCTTAATATTTCTGACTTAGAAAACATAGATCAGTGCTCATTTATTTTACCATAAATGCTTATTAAAAAAAAAAAAAAAAAAAAGGAGGGGATTACTCAGGAAGCTGGAATATTAAATTTGGAATCATGTCAAAAAATGGTAACTTGAAGGAAGAAACTCAACTTAGGTGTCAGCAACAAGGAAGTCACTAAAGCTTCATCAGATGTGGTCAAAGAGATGGTAGATGTTACGTGAGGAAACCTAATACGTAGGTTGAAACTTGCACCACATGACCCAGAAGCCCCCTCCAACTATAAGCTCTATGAACTGTGACAACTGTAATAAATGATGGTACTTGTGGAATTCCTTCCTGCCATGAAGGATAAATTATTATATAAAGGCTGTCATGCACAATACATCATCTACATTTTTTTTCAGTTCTTACTGCAGCTGCCATTAAAAAAAACAACCAAACCCAAAAAACTTCCTTAAAAAAATGTGCAAAAAACCACAGAGCTATTTGACATAATAGAAATTCACTCTGAGGCTCTCCACAAGTACCATTGTCCTTGTAATACTTGCCTTTAGTGGTGAGAGTGTCCCCAGGACTGTTTGAAGCACCAAAACTCAGGAAAGAAAAGCCATTTAACAGTTAAGTGGAAGAGCAAGCATTCTTGGCATGATTTGACTCATTCTGCTTAGTAAAAGGTAGTAGAAAGAGCACTGGATTAACACTATGATTTTGTTTCATTTTTCTTAGCTGACAAAAGTGAATGGAATGGTGTTATCTAGATGACAACTCATGGAATATATCAGCGTTTTTAAAATGTCAACACATTTTTCATATATTGTTTCTACCACTGTCTACTGGAATGGAATAAAACTCAGAGGCTACATCCACCAACATTTCAGGTCACTTTTTCGCAGTCTTTCCCCACTTGCCCATGGTGAACTCCATCCCATTTTTTTAATGAAAAGACTACATTTCAGACAGAGATTTAAACATTCTAATATTTCTCAGTTAAATGTTATCTTTATCACAGGAAGGAAAGAAATTGCACATTTGGAATTTATGTAAGATTTCTTAGTATTTGTACTGAAATGAAAATTCCTGACCTTAACATTGTTCTTACAACTCCTGGTCACATATTCTTACTTCATAGTGAAGACTATGTCGGTCTTTCTGTAATGCAGTTTCCTAAATGCATTACGAATAAGAAGCTGCATAGGTGATGTCAGACACAAAGTCAAACTTGCTAAATTGGAGTGAGATAACAAAGTTAGTAATGGGTTATCAGCATTCAGTAAATTTTGAATTATCTATTGTTCTTGTTTCACAAACTTACATTGATAGTGTAGATAAATATCCTTTATAGTACGCTTTGTCCTCACAAACTCTTTTAGCAGTAGAATTATATGAGATTGCAAATAATTTATCTAATATGATCATGAACATATAGCTGAAACTTGCACATACATACCATAAGAAAAAGGAAAAAAAAAAAAACAAAAAGAAAAAGAGAGAAAAGATAATATTCTCCTCCTTGCTAAGGAAAAGTAATAAATGTGTTCATAGCAGTCCTCAGTATATCAGTCACTAGTAAATGTGGTACTACTAACATGGAGTAAATTATAATAAGCAAAAAGTACATTTAAAATGTAAATTAATTTATTTGATTGTATCATCTACACTCAGAACACATCAAACCTGCAAACTGTCTGAGAAGAAACTAAGTTTCCAGTACTTAAAGGAAGCTGTTCTGGACATGATGGTCAGAATCATTCTAATTGTCAACTATTTATTGTTTTCTTTTTTTTTTTTCCAACATGTATTATTGATGGAAGATAAGAAAACATCAGTTACTGACATGTGCTCTTGAATCTCCTGGGCAGTTGCTTCTTGCTTCTTGACTTTTTTTCTTTTCTTAATTAGAAAACTTCAATTTCAAGTGGTAAAGATTCAGAAATATGTAAGAACTTCAGTTTTTAAACTGTGAGGTTTATAGCTCTTTCTGCCTGGCTCACATGCCAGTAATATGGGGGGGGGGGGCAGCTGCTGTCATCTTTAGTCATTAAAGGAATGGTACAGCTCAACATTTTCTGATTACTAAGACTCAGTTCTTTCCAAAGAGTAGGGTGCTATATGCCGCCACCTGAACAGCACTTGTAACACATATTTGTCCATTTTGTATCACAGAGATATTGTTTACAAACAAATTATCTATTTTAAAGGAGAAGATGCTAGAGACAACAGCAAGTGAAACTGGAGAACAGGTCTACATACTAGGACACAGCAATAAGAATCCGTTCCTTGAATTTCTGGGTTTAGAAACACCCATCTTGTAACCCCAGCTTTGTTTTGACCATTTCTGTAAATACAGCTGAATTCCTACTTCCTAATGTGTTTCTGTATTAAAAGAATCCCTTTTCTTCTTCAGTCTCTTTTTAACTATCATGATGAATTTTCCATATTTGAGATGAAACTGTCCCATCCTTCCCTTCCATATTGGGTGATCCTCAAAATTAATAAACTTAGAAGGACTTCTGAAAGTATGTAGGATGTGGAAACCTGCTTTCTCAAAACATCAGTACTAGTGAAATCTGAAAATATTTATGGCAGAAGACTAGATTAACAAATATTTGAAACTTGAAAGGCGCCCAAGAATACCAAAATGAAAGCCATATTTGAAATTAAGTACGTATTTGTGGAAATATTATTTGGCCAAACACTGCCTGGAGATTAAAATGGATTCCACACAATTTACCAATGAAGATTAAAAATACTATTATTCTAGAAAAACAAAACAAAAGAAAACAAAATGAAACGAAAAAAATACTTGAGGCAAAAAAAAAAAAATCATCTTCAGAATTAGTGTTTGATAGCCACAAGTAGTCATCAAATTGTCAGTGGTGTCATAAATTTAGGTTCTGAAGGTCACTGTTTATGCAAATACAGCTATCTAAGTGTTTACATTGGACCAAGAAACAAACTTCTGTCTTTTTTAAAATTATTATTAGACGTCTTTAATATTAGGTTTGTTTTGTAGATTTAAAAGCTAGAAAATTAAAAACGCAAGAAAAAATATTTAACTTTGATTGGTAGGCCTTCATCTGTATGTAGCATTAATGGTAACTTCATAGACACGTCAGAGTATTTTTAGTTCTGAATGAGTACTTATGAAATGGTCCAGCAAAACACAACAGTCAACCAAACCATAACATCGCATGAATGTAATCAGGAATTTCATCACTGATATAAGAAATGTGGTTGATAAGCCATAGCCAACTTTTCCTTTATTTCTTCTTGTTTCACTTATCCTTGCTTTGTCACTCTTATTCCTCATGTCCTCTTATCTCATCCCCACCTGTTGCTGGAGTTGATTAAAAAGTAAAGTTGAAGAAGTTCATTAAAATTTAAGTGCTATACCAGGCCTGGTTACTTGCAGAGTTTAATTGGGTTTCTGTCCCTTTTCTCTATTCTCTCTGCTCATAAGAAAAAATAATTCTTTCTTTTTATCTTGCTTTCTGTCCTGTTCTTCTATTCTCTGGTTCCTTGCCCTTTGCATTTCTCTTGCTATGCTTCATGACTCTGCCATTCCCCTGCCCTTTAACACTCTTTGCTTCTTCATTATGCAAACACAAACAGCCAAAAAAACATTTGAGGATTGATGTCAGAAACTGACATAACCAGCCAGCAAGCACTCATGTTAAGTCATTTTAAATTGAATTTCTTATTGAAAGAGCATAATCCAAAGATGCTTTCACCATAATTGTGAGCCAGTGGGCAAGAAATCTCCATCTTTCACTCTACAGTGGCACCATATGGTACCTCTCTATCCATTAACTAGTGTACCAAGTATAAAATGTCAAGCTCCTTTATTCCTCTCTACTTATATCATTGACTAATCTTTATATGAACCATGCTTTCATTTATATGAGATATCCATTTTATCTTCTCATCTTCTGCATCATATGTTCAAATGTCCTTCTTGTTTTTCTAGTGGTACATAACAAAAAGCCTTCATGGTAGCAAAAAATATCCTGGTTCTTACAGCTTCTGTCATTTAATTTAGCAACTGTTCATGTTGATTAGGGTTTTTTTCCTATAAACCACCTTGAACTCCATAAACAAAACTGCCAGCTGTTTTTCCTCACTGTTCAACACCCATTGGCTGTCAATACATTTGTATAATTACTGTAATACTGCCAGGTGGAAGATATTGTAAAAATAAGAATGCTAGGTTGGGAATAATAAAGCCAAAAAGAGGAATAAAACACCAACAAAACAATCAGATTAAATTGTCTTTGCTGACAGTATCAAACAAGTATTACACTGTCAGTCATCCACAGCATTCAACCCACCTTCCAGGACTGTGTATCTGCAGGCAAGAAGGATTAAAGTTTTAACATGTGGTAAAATCTATACACAATGCATTACTTCTCTGAAATAAAGTATGCAAATATTTCACATGGCTAAACTCAAACTTGTCATCTGAACATCAATGCAGCACTGAAGTAAAAAATTCAGTGTACAATGATAGAACAGCCTCACTGCAATGAGAGTTTTTCTGACACTGAGAAGTTCTTCTACCGAGCTAAATGTGCCTTTTTAATGGCACACAGACACCTGCTGCAAACTTGCCTGATTTGTCCTCATAAAGTTAATGTTTTAAATAGTCTCACCAAATGTAAAAAAATACATGAAAATAGGTCAACTTTTTAATAAGTAGTAATGTTCTTTCTATTTCTACCTAGTCTTTTATACTTCTTAGATTATTTTTTTAGGATTCAAAGAGAGTTTGCTATTTACCAGCTGCTAGTTGTCAAGTGTGGACTTATGACTTACAGCACACCTGGGCAATGTATAGTCTGTCAATGTAATCCACCTGTCTCTTCCTCATGTTTTTCTCTGGAGAAAAATCTTCTCTTCTGAGACCATTAACTGATTTGCCAGAAGAGCTATGCTAGTTACCCACAACCTACTCACAGTTTTTCCTTTTTCCTTATGTGTGCCAGGTGCTGTGAGTAGCATCCTATGACAAAAAAGTACATGTGGTAAAATTGCACATTGCTCACATCATGGGTAGGGTATTAGAATGTAAGTAGGGATGGACTGTGGCTTTCAAGGGGTTCCATTGAGAATGGTATGGTCACTCCAGCCATATTCAGTTTGGAGAAAAATAAAGCCCCTAAATAACAAATCCTTTGTTTTTAAGAAAAACATCAAATAACACATGTACAAATATGATTTAAAAATCCTTCAAATTACATGTTATGTCTTGTAATTCCAATTAGTTCATGTTCTTTTGTGTCAGGAAATATATAGACAGAAAAGCAGTGTTTTGCCTGCATACTTTTTGAATTGTATAAAGAGTTCCATAAAATGAATAACCCTGTGATATTTACAATTTATTTTTCTTTTAGAAGAAAAAAAAAAAAGAATTATAGCAGTGATTAGCTTCCATATTCTTTGTTGACTGTCCACTTTCACACATGGTGTTTATCCAACATTATTAAATATAGTTATTTTCATTGGGGTTTTGGTATTTTCTTAAAGTGAAAATGAGGCAATATACATATTGTCTGTGCTAAATTCTAATTAGCAAAAAAAAAAGACATTTGACGATAAATTCACACAAGTTCATTGAATGAATATTTGAAAATTAGCTTTATATGCAAAATAGGAAGAATCTTTTCAGTTACTGAAGGTATGAAGTATATTGTACTATTACCATTATTATTATTACCTTAGATATACTCAAGGTACAGGACAAGAACACTAGTATACTGACTGCTAAGCCTCCACTTTTACTTATATTAAAAAATAAAAGTAGCAGAAATTGACACCTCTGCAAATACAAATTGGAAAGGTTTATAACTGGAATCACTAGACACATCTAAATTTTGAAGCTTGTACAAATAAGAATTTCTGGCTGCGGATCCATGTTCTCAGTGATTCTCTGAACCTGGTTAAGATATTCAGTTCCTACTTACTTATGACTAGTACTGTGCTCACTGAGTAGAAACTAGATTGGGTTCATCAGGACTGTAACTCAACAAGTTTGATCCCTTCCTGATTTTTATCAAAGCAGTAAAAATCTTTCAGACAGATACTTGAAGATTATATACCTTTGTCCAAAAGATTTTGAGAGTCATTGCACTATTTGAATGAATACATTTTTATAAATATTTTAAAATAAGTGTTATCATATTTGACTTCATTTAAGTTAATGTCAGAATGTCAGCTGTTATACAGACACATATAGTTAACTTTTATTTCTTGCTGACATTGTAAAAATGTAATAAACTAATTTTTAGAAATCTGGTAGAGATGGTTGCTCCCAGGAAGAATTTCTTTTTTTTTGTTTGCCAAGTTTCAGCCTGCAGCAGAGTTTCATGGTGTATTTCTGAAACCAGAAATTTCTAAGAGGAATGCTGACACAACCTTCGCTCCTGTATAGTAGAGTGAACTTGCCACTGTAATAATTAAGCAATTAGGTATGACAGAGAGTGTGAGTTTCCTGAGATAATCACACCCCTAGGGTATCACAAGTCATGATCCAGAGATAAGTGTTTTTAATCCCCCAAGGGTGTGATTATCTTATGATAACCACACCCCCTGGAGGAGATTTATAAGTCACATAAAAATCTTTAGTGTAAAGTAAAAAGTGCTTGTAATGCAGATGTAGGAAAACGTCTGGATATAGATAGTGCTTTGTGGCTTCCACAAATTAATGAAGAATTGCAATATACAGCACCAATTCATACAATTACCCATCAAACCAATCTATTTGACTGGAGATTATATCTAAATAATTTATTGTTTTCTTTTTCCAACCTCTAATGCAGCAAATACTGATTTAAAACTTTCAAGATTATCTCAAAACTAAAAATGTAATATCCATTTGATACTGCTTTATTTACAGGTTATGACAAAAATGGTCTTTCCAAATGTTGTTTCCAATTCCATCATAAAATCAGTGCCCTGCATAAGATTGCAAATTAACTAGCATCTCTTACTTAGTTCTGAAACTCATGTGGGATGCTTAGGAGCTCTACTGGACTGGCAAAGGAAATAAATCCCTTCTTGTGAGTCTACTTCAAGCAAAAGTGAAAAATGCAGTTACTTGAAATCCCACAATTGTCAGAACTTAAAATAGCCTCATCTATTAATCACTTTATTTTCTGCTTTTGACAGTAGGATTGGAAAACAAAAGGCTGGGTCCCCTTTCTGTTGTGAGGAGACCAAGGGAAGTGTTTTGTAAAAGATCCTTGGTGTTGACACCTCTTCCACTTACTGCCTCTGAAACGCCACCTAACATTCAAAACCACTGACGTTTAGCTGATCAAATCAAGACATTTTGGAACCGAGCTCTGCAAAGGATTCCAAGAGTGTTTGTGCTTATGGTGACTGAACGTACAAAGGCTCTTTGGCTTACAGGAGCCCTGCACATGCTGCATAGATCTTGCTGATACATATAGTGTGTTAGGCCTTGATGTTTCTGTCTGGATGGTTACATTTGAGTTTTTATTACACTTCTACCCAATCAAATGTTGACTACATGTATTCCACAATTACATCAAGATATTGAGAACATCATACACTCACAATCAGCTAACTCAGAGATCCTTACAGCAGGCAGCATGGCGAAGACTGGTCAGAAACGGGCAATTGTTCAGTTCATTCTGCACATAGTCCTGTGTTAGTTACTACTGTAATTTAAGCATTGGCAGACAGTTGGCAGCCTTTGCTTTAAAACAAATATAAGTACTTTTAATTTGCATTATTAAGGTGTTGAGACCCCTAAGAATGAAAACAAATTAAGAAGTCTTAGGTAACAGTAAGGTTCAGCTTCATTATATTGTTCTATCACTGTAATTTGATACAAACACAAGTCTTCTGCAAGGAAGATTATAACATTGGTAGCTATTCTCAGAGTTTATTGCCATGAACTTATTGGAGAAGTCAATATTGGTAGTAGCCTGGGCTGCAGTGATTGTTCCTTAGTGGAATCCATCATCTCAAGGGATATAGGCCAGGCAATATTCGCTTGGGAAAACAAACTTCCAGTTACTTAAGGAACTGGTAGATGGGACCACCTGCAAAACTGTCCTCAGGGATACAAGACCAAAAGAGAGCTGGCATATACTTAAAGACATTTTTCTTAGAGCACAAGAACTATTGATCTACATGTGGAAGAAATCAGGTAAGGAGGGCAGGGGACCAGCGTGGCTGAGTAAGGACCTCTTGGTCAAACTGAAACACAAGATGGAAATGTATAGGCAGTGGAAGCAGGGACGTACAACCTGGAAAGAATATAAACATACTGCTTGGGAGTGTAGGCATTGGATCAAGAAAGCTAAGGAACAAATTTAGCTGTAGCTAAAATTGTCAAGGGCTATGAAGAATAATAATAATTTCTTCTACAGACACATTAGTCAGAAAAGGAAGACTAAAGAATTGTACTGCCACTCATAAATAAGACAGGATATCTGGTGACAACTGACATGGGAAAGGCTAAGGTACTCAACACATTTTTGCCTCAGTTTTCACTGGCAATTGCTGTCCCCATATCCCTTGAGTCCCTGAATCTCAGGGCTGGGACTGGGGTAAAGAAGTCTCTCAAATTATAGGAGAAGATCAGGTTCGAGACCATCTGAGTAACTTGAACATACACAAGTCCATGTGATCCGCTGAGATACATCCCATGGTTCTGAGGGAATTGGCTGATGTAGTCCTTAAGCTGCTCTCCGTCATATTTGAGAAGTCATGGCAGTCAAGTAAAGTCCCCAGTGACTGGAAAGGGGAAACATCATGACTACATTTTTAAAGGGTAGAAGATAAGATCCTGGAAACTACCAACCAGTCAGCCTCACCGTGGTACCCAGTCAGATCATGGAACAGATCTTCCTGGAAACTATGGCAAGGCATATGGATGACAGAAAGGTGATTAGAGACAGCCAGCATGGCTTCACAAAGGGCAAATTGTGCCTGACTAAACTGGTAGCCTTCTATAGTGGAGAGACGGCATTGGTGGATAAGGGAAGAGCAAGTGATGTCATCTATCTTGACGTCTGCAAGATGCTTGACATGGTCCCACACAACATCCTTATCTCTAGATTGGTGAGGTATGGGCTTGATGGATGGACAATTTGAAGGATAAGGAATTGGCCAGATGGTCGTATCCAAAGAGTTGCAGTCAACAGCTCAATGTAAAAATGGAAGTCGGTAACAACTGGTGTCCAGTACTGCTCAATATCTTTATTAATGACATAGTGGGACTCAGTGCACCCTCACTAAGTTTGCAGATTATATCAAAGTTAGTGGTGCAGTTGATATGCTTGAGGGGAGGAATGGCAGACCTTGAAAGGTTTGAGGAGTGGGCCCATGTGAACCTCATGAAGTTCAACAAAGCTAGGCAAAAGGTCTTGCACCTGGGTCAGGGCAATCCCCAGTATTAGTACAGGCTGGATGATGAACGGACTGAGAGTAGCCTTGAGGAGAAGGACTTGGGGATATTGGTAGATGAAAAATTAGATATGAACCAGCAATATGCGCTTGCAGCCCAGAAAGCCAACCATAACCTGGGCTGCATAAAAAGGAGTGTGACCAGCAGGCCAAGGGAAGCAATTCTCACCCTCTATGCCTCTCTCATGAGACTCCACCTGGAGTACTGTATCCATCTCTGGCATTCCAGTACCAGAGAGACATGGGCCTGTTATGGTGCATCCAGAGTAGGGCCACAAAAATGATCAGAGGGATGGAACACATCTCCCATGAAGAAAGGCTGAAAGAGTTGAAGTTGTTCAGCCTGGAGAAGAGAAGGCTCCTATGGGGACCTTATTGCAGCCTTTCGTTATTTAAAGGGGGCCTAAGGAAAATGTGAGACTCTTACCGGGGAGTGTAGCAATAGGACAAAAGGTAATGGCTTTAAACTGAAAGAGGGTAGATTTAGATTAGTTCTGAGGAAGAAATTATTTACTACAAGGGTAGTGAGACACTGGAACAGGTTGCCCAGAAAAGTTGTGGATGCCCCGTCCCAGGAGATATTGAAGGCCATAACATGTTTTGCTTTTTGTATACATTTTGTGTCAATGTGAACAAGAATATTACAGAAAACTCAAGAAGGGAATTAAGATTTATCACTCTCATTTGTCATAGTTTAACCCCAGCTGGCAGCTAAGCACCACACTGCTGCTTGGTTACTCCCCCTGTAGCGGGATGAGGGAGAGAATCATAAAGGTAAAAGTGAGAAAACTTGTGTTGAGAAAAAGACAGTTTAATAGGTAAAGCAAAAGCCACTCACACAAGCAAAGCAAACCAAGGAATACATTCACCTCCCATGGGCAGGCAGGTGTTCAGCCATCTACAGGAAAGCAGAGCTCCATCATGCATAACAGTTACTTGGGAAGACAAATGCCGGAACTCTGAAGATCCCCCGCTTCCTTCTTCCCTCAGCTTTATAGGCTGAGCATGACACTGTATGGTATGGAATATCCCTTTGGTCAGTTGGGGTCAGCTGTCCAAGCTATGTCCCCTCCCAACTTCTTGTACACCTCCAGCCTGCTTGCTGGTGGGGTGGTGTGAGAAGCAGAAAAAGGCCTTGACTTTGTGTAAGCACTGACCTGCAGTGACTAAAACATCCCTGTCTTATCAACACTGTTTCCAGCACTAATCCAAAACATAGCCCTATACTAGCTACTATGAAGAAAATTAACTCGGACAAAACTAGTACATCACTTTAGAGCACAGAAAACAAAAAGACAAAGCAAACTGACCAGTTTTTCCAAGTAATCACCAAATTCATTAGAGTTCTGAAGCCTTTTACTGCCACTGTTCTGTGTTTGTTCTTTGTTGTCAGAGCTCTGTGTTTCTTTTCATTCTTGTTGAGTTAGACTACAGGATACATTATGGGATCCAACACCATAGGTAATTCCACATAGAACTGAAAAGTCTCTGATAGATTCTCATGGCTCCTTCAGTTTGGGTATCAAGAGTAGCAAAAATTCAGGAACTTTGACGATCAGGGAAACTAAAAATTGTTTGTAGAGTGCATATGCAAAGGCATAGCACAATGTCTGCTAGATTGCCTCTTGCTTACCACTCCACACAAATAAAATTAGTATAGCCAGACATTAATTATGATTTGGAAACCTATAGCTTTGCATTGCATCTGTGTAACTTTTGTAGCTCATGTATTTTCTGACAATGTCAGGATTTGGAAGTTGGAATGGAGAAGAACTACCTCTTCCAAAAACATCTCAAAATTTCTAGTTACCACACAGCTCCACTGGGAGAGCGGAGAAAAAAAAAAAAAAACAAAAAAACAAAAAAAACAAAAAACCTAGGAATTCCTTTTAATCCTGTTTTAATTCCAGACAAAAAGATGTAATATATACATTAAGTTGCTGAGCTCTTTAGGAAAGAAGTGAAGTCTGTACTCAGTAAATACTGTTATTATTTGTCAATTTATTGATAACAGGATTCTACTGATGATAACAGATAGAATAAATTTTCTTAGCTATGGAATATTTTTATACTTCCTTTTAGACCATGTTTTACACTACAGGTTCCCTTGCATCTCCTTGTAAAGCTCTTACAGAATATCTCACCAATGTCACTGCTAAGCAGGGAAACCATGATAAGCTGAGAGTGATCATAAAATGTAACTCTCGATCAAATTTCATTATAGGTATTGTGTTAGACCTGAAGATGAAATGCAAGCTGATCAAGTTGGCAGTCAGTGTTTTCTTAGCAAAACAGCTGTGCTAAAGCTGAAGTGGGAAGAGATATTGTCTGTTTTCTCTTAGATGTAGTTAAACAGAAGGACCTAACAGAGTTCCAAAGTGATGAAAATAATGATAAAGGAAAGATTTTAGAAAATCGTATTAAAATGTTTCACCCTTTTCCAGGGGTTTTCAGGGAATACTGAGAAATTAACTAATAATTTTATCTATATACAGAAGCATACCAAGCTCATTTTGTTCCCTCACTTCTCATTATGTGTTGCCATAAGCTCTTTCCTGTTCCTTAATTCCATTAAAATTCCAGTTCCCTTTTTTGTGTTAGAGGTTGTCAGCTGGCCTTCACATCCAGAATTTATCTAAATTTTGTTTGCTTTATAAACTAAAACTGTTAGAATACATCCTTTCCTATCCATCCACCTAACTGTAACTTCAAATGAGAATTTCCGTATTTCATACCCTTACTGCTGCACATACCTTTATTTTGTTCCTTCCTCTTTGCAAGGTAGTTGTCATCCCAACAGGTTTTAGTAAGTCAAAAATAGGAAAATTAAGGTGTTTGTTAGTTCTTTTGTCTTTTTAATAAACAATTTTTAGTCTAAACTGACAACGTATATTTTTTTATTTGGAAGTTGTAGTGAGAAAACAACTTTTGCTAAAAGAAAATGCTAGTGACACGTATAGAAGAAATGCCAGAAACAGGAGAGAAAACCAAAGATTTTCATTAGCAGTGTATTTTATTTAAGCCTTGGAAGCAGAAGCAGAAGGAAACCACTAGCTGGAAAAAAAAATTTAGAATTCAGGGAGAGAAAGACTTTAGAAGCATTTTTGTTTAAACTTCAGTATAATCTTCCAGTTATCCAAAAGTAGAAGACAATAAAACAAAGGAAGACATACCTAAAAATCTGTACCATATCAAGCCGCTCTCACTATGTTCAAGAAATGTAAAAAAACTCTTATTAATTTGGATGTTTGTCAGAATGACCTCTCTATATTTAATTAATACAGTGTTTATTCAGTTCACACTTCTTCTCAAAGAGGAAATTATTGTGAAAGTTCAAGATCTGATCAAAACACAGCCTTGCTTTCAGTTGCCATTCCTTCTTTTCCCCATTCCCATATTTTGGTTGACAAATGATAGAGTTCATAAACAGACTCCAGCCAAACTTAATACAACACTCTACCAAAAGAAGTCAAATTGTTTGAGGACTGTATAGTATTTAATCTCTCTTTTAAAGGGCAGATGCAGCTTCTAAACAAGCTTTAAATTACATTTAAAATACTTTCAATACTTTCATTGTTCATTGCATCATATATTAATTACATAATTATTCATCATAATGGTTTTAATAGTTTCAATAAATAGGTGTTTTTAAAGCTACAAAAGGATATTACTGGAGGCACTAAACTAATTCATAAATCTGCAGAAAAACAATTCAGTATTTTTAGTACTTTTGTGAAAAGGTTACCACAAATATAATTTTTTAAGAGACCGTCTAATACATACACTTACGGTTTCCAACATATTAAGCACCGACATAAAGAATTGTCAAAATATGTACTGACCCTTGTTCGGTGCCACTTTACTAAAAGCAGACTTTGGTGGCTTACTACAGAAAGAACTGAAATATACACGTCAGCTGATTATATCCCATGCAGTGCTCACTTTAAATTTATGCCTGAAAACTGGTAATGTTGAAAAAACAACCTCAACAAAAAGTTTCTAACATTGTATTAGACATCTTCTAGATGTCTAAAGACATGACAGACATTTCACCTTTTCCCAAATTTGTAGTGCTGCTGCCATTATTTTTCTTTTCATTGCTAGCACAGTAACACAAGTCTGGTTTAATACCTTATGGACGCCAGAGAAACTTAAGCACAGCTGTGGTGTTCCTTGATTCTCCAGTGTTTGGCAGGACTGCTGTTGTGGTTTTGCAAATGACATTTACTGACTGAGATATGGAAAGTGAGTTTGGTTTGATTTGTACACTCTCTTTCTGACCTGCTATGGCTAAATTGAGATGTCAAACTCTAGACTGACATATCTCTCCTTTAAAACACAGCACAAGATAACAATCCCCAGTTTAGCTTCGAATGAGGTATTATGCTGCAAGTGGTAGTTACTTTCTGGAGGATATACCCCAGGGTTCCTACATTCTGGATATAGGTCATGCGATGCTGCACTACACTGTGGAAACACTGCACTGTGGTCTGCCCCTCAGTGTGAAGAAAATTGTCTGCTCCAGAAGATTTATTCCCATGCTAACATTCACTGTCAATATTTGTTAAGGTACGTCTACACTGAACAACTGTGACACTAGAGCCAGTGCAGAATTTATCAGAATAATACACTTCCGCTTGTTAATCCATCTCAGAACTAAAGCATCCCTCAGGTAAAATCTGGTCTATTCTGTGGCTATGTCTGTCTAGCACTGCACTAGAAAGTATAAATATATCCCTAACTTAATTGGAGTTGATTAACTGTTGCAGATATTGACACAAATATCATTAAAACGCTGGACATCAGTTTAACCTGCCTGGTTTTCTTTAATGAGAATGGCCTTTCATAGAGTATCCAAGAGGCTTCTAAAGAACTGCGCAAAATCTTCACCTCTCTATGTTTCTGATCTCTCATACATCAAAACCAGAAGAAAATCCTGGCCCTGCTGAAATCTAAACTTCCCTAAACCTGTAAATTAATCTCATATGCATCTGAATAAATATATGTATTTAATATACTGTTAGTTTTTTTGAAAGCAATAATTAGCACAAAACAATTATATTTTGTATAATATAATAATATTATAACTTATTAAA
>NW_010100151.1:0-473 GCF_000699245.1 Pterocles gutturalis
GCTGAAGGATTTGGTGTATTTGTTGCTGTATGCTTGGGCCAGTTTTGTGTAGGGCAGGATCATGAACTCTATCTCAACTTCTGCAGTATTCTAGGAAAAGCAGTCTGGAGATCCCTGGCAGATGGTTTTCATCCATTTGTTTGGGTTCTATTTATTTTCTCTAACTTTTCTGATACAGAGCTGGAACAATGCATTTCTGAAGATGGGAAAAGAGCTGACTATCTGTATTGGGCTTAATGAACTCGTACAAATTTTCCAAGGGCCAAAGGAGCTTTGGGTTTAGTTGAGCAGAAGAAAATTCAAGCCACCTGCTGAGGAAGGCTTGAGGAAGGTGGGATCCTTCATGGAAACAGGGACTCTTGTCTGAAGTGGAGACATGGGAGGAGCTCTGGGACCATGGTGGAGTCTGTAATTGAGTAGTTTCAGGAAATCAAGCGATCGGTTGTCAACGGTATTCATAGAATCACAGAATG
>NW_010100152.1:0-3051 GCF_000699245.1 Pterocles gutturalis
CCAAGTCCACCACTAAACCATGTGCCTAAGCGCCACGTCTACATATCTTTTAAATACCTTCAGGAATGGTGACTCCACCACTTCCCTGGGCAGCCTATTCCAATACTTGATAACCCTTTCAGTGAAGAAACTCTTCCCAATATCCAACCTACACCTCCCCTGGTGCAACTTGAGGCCATTTCCTCTTGTCCTGTCACTTGTTACTTGGGAGAAGAGACCAACAGCCACCTCGCTACAACCTCGTTTCAGGTAGTTGTAGAGAGTGATAAGTTCTCCCTTCAGCCTCCTTTTCTCCAGGCTAAACAACCCCAGGCTGAGTCTAGTATGTATGTAAAGCAAGAAGTTGCCCCATCTCTCCCTCTAACTTTTCTCCATGTTCAATTTGTTTGTGATGCTTCTCTTGAGCCAGTCAGCTGCTCATCTAATTCCTCGATGAACTGGTTCAGCTAATTCAACTACAAAAAAAATTCAACCTGGGGGAAAAATAGCCCAAAATCACTTAAAATGTTGACTATGTAGGGAGATGTAATGCTTCACCAAAGTCTAAGGAGTGATGGAGTGCACAACACAGAAGGCGCTGCATGCTTGGCCGTGCAGCTATGAACAAGGAGGAAAGGGGAAATGGGTAAATCTTGGAAACTGAGTTGTGAATTCAGCATGGATACTTTGGGAAATTTCACTGAGACACCAGTTTTAGGTACCTTTTTCATTCTACTGTGCTTCTCTGCCTCTAAAGAAAAACATGGTAAAAGTAATTTTTTTTTTTTTTCCTGTAAGTAAATTAAATGAAACCCCCACCTGGTCCAGAAAACAAAAGAAGAGGAAGTGGAAATAAATTAACTGTGGACCAAAAAGTACACCTACAGAGAAAAAGAAACATCTGAAAGAGACTAGCTTCCCTTTTTTCTAAGGTATTCAGGATATAGTCAAAGCCATGCAAATTCTGACATCTTGACCCAGTGTGTCAGAGTCACTCATCAAATGCATTTGATAAAGACCAAAATCAACAAAAGATTTCTAAGATGGTAAGGAAATGAATTATTAAGAGATGAAGTATCAGGCAGGAGAGAGGCTATAGCTTGGTCTTGGGGAACATCTTTTTAATGATTAATACAACCATAAAAGCTAGGAGAATACCAGAATATTTACTGCAGACAAAAAGGTGGGAAACACTGGCACTTCAGAATAGTGTTGAGGAAGAGTGTGGAGGCTGACTGAGCAAGCTGAAGTTTACAGATGTACAAAGCAGATAAATGTTTGGAGAAGGAGGAGGGAAAAGGCTAGATAGAGCATGGGGGATATTTAGGTGTAAAGTTTAATCTGTGTAAGTGTGATGACTGTCACATTCTGCTGCTTTCACTCTGCTTCTTGAGACAGAGGTCTAAAAATCTGCCTATAAACTCCATCTACTTTTAAGGTCTCTTTATATAATGACAATAACTAAAATGTATTATCTGCCAGTGTTCCCGCTAGGTCAGATGTGACTCTAAGTAAATGACAGAGGAACTGCTTGGTGAAACTTGGCAGAGCATTGGCTGAGTTATGAGGTGCCTAAACAGTATTTTTTGCCTGTGCTCTGTATATGAACTCTCATATATCATGTATACTGTAAGATATACATATAGGCTTGTGGTGGGTTGACCTTGGCTGAATACCAGGTGCCCACCAAAGCCATTCTATCACTACGCCTCCTCAGCTGGACAAGGGACAGAAAATATAGATAAAATCTCATAGGTCAAGATAAGGACAGGGAGATCATTCAGCAATTACTGTCATGGGCAAAACAGACTCAATTTGGGGAAAATAATTTAATTTATTACTAATCAAATCAGAGTAGAGTAATAAGAAAATAAACCCAAGTCTTAAAAACATCTTCCCCCCCATCTCTCCCTTCTTCCTGGGCTCAATTTAAGTCCCGATTGCTCTATCTCTTCCCCCCAAGGGATGCAGGATGGGGAGAATGGGAGTTGCAGTCAGTTCATCACATGTTGTTTCTGCCACTCCTTCCTCCTCAGGGGGAGGACTCCTCACACTCTTCCTCTACTCTAGCATGGGGTCTCCCCCATGGGAGACAGTCCTCCACAAACTTCTCGAGCATGAGTCCTTCCCATGGGCTGCAGTTCTTCATGGACTGCTCCAGCGTAGGTCTCTTCCATGGGGTGCAGTCCTTCATGAACAGACTACTCCAGTGTGGGTCCCCCATGGGGTCACAAGTCCTGCCAGCAAACCTGCTCCAACATGGGGTCCTCTCTCCAGGGGCCCACAGGTCCTGCTAGGAGCTGGCTCCAGCACAGAGTTCCCATGGGGTCACAGCCTTCTTTGGGCACATCCACCTGTTCCAGCATATACACAAACATGCATTTATATTTAATATGTATATCAGTTAGGAAATCAGAGACTGCTGTGATGGGAGCATTTAGAAGACTGGTGAAAGAGACCACTTGCAAACTTTAAAACTGAATTGACTAGACTGACATTCACTAATGCATATCTCACATGGTAAGTCCTTAAATGTTATCAGTCACTATCATTATGCATAAAGAACAAACAATATTTAACAAATTTATCTTAAATAAGCTGTGATTGTACCCCACCTCTGAAGAGAGGCCGTACAGTTGCTATTAACAGTATGGTACTGGATTGTTCTTACCCACAGAGGCAAGGAAGGAGGATCATGACCTCTTTGAGGAAGGAGGCTGAAACTGAAATTGTCTTCTGTCTTTACCATCATTCTTCTCTTATCTTTGGTATTTATAAACTTTACACTCCCCAAAAGAAAACGGGACGGTCTAATCTGCTCCTGACATAGTTTGTCCTGTTTTTATGGCTGGATCTTATCTGTGTTTCACTAAGCATCTTTCCAGCCTATTCAGCAGGTTTGCTGGGATTCCACCAAACACCTTTCCTGTTTATTATCACAGTCTTGTGTTATCTTGCAGATTTCGCTACTTACACTTGGTTTCCTATGTGCCCTTTTTTTCCTCTGTAACACAAGTTTCCGTTTACTCCTTTTCAGTTACATACTATTTCATAGAATCATAGAATCATAGA
>NW_010100153.1:0-43006 GCF_000699245.1 Pterocles gutturalis
AGGTCCCTCTGGATGGCATCCCTTCTCTCTTTTTGTATCAACTGCCATAGAGAATCAAGAGTGAATTTAGAGAATATTTTCATCAAAACATATTGAAACTTTACTCTATGAAGCTTTCCAGTTCAGTGCCCTAACAAACTAACCTGACCATTCCTGGCAACAAATTATGATCTTTTATCAGATACTACAGATTGATTTTACTGCCCTTCTTTAAGACATTTTCTTACCAAGATGTTTGTTTTGTTTCCTTGCTTTTACGCAAAAGCTGGAGGATATTTCTAAGAGTAGCAAATTTCTAAAGGTAGCTTTAGCTGGCAATTAAAATGTATTTTTTCCTCCCATTCATTTTCATTTAACATCTGCATGCACTGATTAATCTCCTGCCTTCCCCCGTACTTCCACTAGAAAAAGCAAAGCTATTAAAAATAAAAAGTGAAGAAAATATGAACAAAAATATTAAACAGACCAAAATCACACGGTCCTGTCCTTGAACATCAGGACAACATTTAGAAGGTGCACAAATTCTTGAGGAAAATGCAGCCAGACTGTAGGAAACGACTCTGGGTACAGTGATGCCTGTGGAAAAAGGGTGCATTCACTCGCTGCTTCTGAAGTACATGAATATGCACTTTCCTCTCTATAAAATGACCAATTTACCATTCAGAAAATGCAAAGCGATAATTAATGTACAAGGTTAAAGAGAAAGGAAAAAAAAAAAGTCTTTCAAGGATGCAGAAAGAGAATTTTCTGCCTGAGGCTATATTAGCCAAAATAAGAACGTCCACTGTACAATACCTAATTTCATGCATGAATGCTGCTCTGGGTCACAGCTCTATGCTGTCTCCCTCTGAAGCTTCCCCATTCACCCCTCTACCCCATCCTAAAATACTGCTATTTATACACTGCGTGGAAAACTGATGTCCCAACAGCCTCATAGGTTTTATAAACAGATGTCTCTGTCTAACCTGATACTGAATTTAAAACATTTTTCAACCAAGAGGAGTAAACAAGGTGATGCACAAAGCCGTTACTTCCAGATTCAGGCAGAATGGAGAGGAGTGTTATTGACAGATGAAAAATTGCTCCTATTTTTGCCAGTAAAATTAAGAACTCTGATGGAACAAAATGAAAACTCCTTCCAACTTCCATTAAAATATTTTTTTTTTCCTTAAATAATAGAACTCAGGTTTGTTTTAGGGAAACCGTCCTCAGGGCCAATTAAGGTAAACACTTCCACTTTTTTCTATTTCAGTTTCGGAATATAAATGTTCACATATGTTCTTATTACATCCTGGGGGATGGAAATCTATGCTGAAATAAAACAAAGGCAGATAACCAGGCTCCAGAACAAACAGCTTTAGGGATGGCTTAGACAGGACAGTGTAGCAGCATACATGAGCAATGAATTATCTTGGACTTCTTTATCCCTGTGAGCATGGCATTTTCCTAGGCTAACGCAACCATGCCTCTGACACCCAAAAATTTAGCTTGGGTATCTCAGCAATCGTGACTGCATCCACATGGACACATCTTCTGATGTTATGTTATATGAACACACAAATTCACCAGTTGTAGCCATCAGCAGACAGTCTGCATAGGCAAATCAGGTACAACATAAAAGGGAAGGCAAAATAAATCCAGTACCAACTTGTACTATGCACCTGTGGAATTGCCATGATGGCAAGTGAGATAAGCTGCAAATAACAGTTTTATCTGTCTAGACTAAAGGTTTAGATTGGCTTGCAATCAGCTGCTTCAAATAAGGCAAGTCTCCAGGACACGAAGATGAAAAGGGAGAGAGGAAAGTCAGTATATGAACATTTCTTTAAAGATATGGCATAAAGATATGGCATATCTCCAGCGAATCACAGAATGGTTGAGGTTGGCAGAAACCTCTGGAGGTCATCTGCTCCAACCACCCTGCTCAAGCAGGGACACCCAGAGCTAGTTGCACAGGATTATCTTCAGGCAGATTTTGAATATCTCTAAGGATGGAGACTCCACAATCTCCCTGGACAACCTGTGCCAGTGCTCAGTCACCCTCACAGTGAAAGTGTTTCCTGCTGTTCAGAGAGAACCTCCTGTGTTTCAGGTTGTGCCCATTGCCTCTTGTCCTGTCACTGGGTGCCACTGAAAAGAGCCTGGCTCTGTCCTCTTTGCACCTTCCCCTCAGGCATTTCTACACATTGATGAGATCCCACCTGACCCTTCTCTTCTCCAGGCTGAGCAGCCCCAGCTCTCCCAGCCTCTCCTCCCACATGAGATGCTCCAGTCCCTTCAGCATCTTCCTGGCCCTTCACTGGACTCTCTCCAGTATGTTCATGTCTCTCTTGTACTGGGGTGCCCTAATATACTTGCCAAAAGACACTTTTCCCAAAATATTCTTTCTCAGTCTGAAAGTAGCAGATTCACTCCAAATTCAAACCAGTAAATAGTGAAGATTTATTTTTCAAGGTTATGTAATCTACTTTGCCACCTAAAGTTACAAAGGTTTTTTGTTTTGAGGGGTCAGTACTACTATTAGGCCCACAAAAAACCCCACCAAAGCCTCTAAACAACAAACAGTTTTATGCATACCAGAGACAGAATTATACATATCTTTTTCACACAATAGCTGTCTTCTAGTCAAGGCTTGAAAATGACTAAAAGGGAAAGTTTATTAAATTGTTTACTGCTCAAATACATTCTGAAGCAAAAATAAATGCCTTGCCAGCTGGTGTTCCTGCGCTCTCTGCAAAGAAGCAGTGTTCGACACTTACCTCATAGAACCCAAAATTCTTCTTTCTGCCTTTTTTTCCCCCCATGCTGTCAGTTTTTTTCCTAACATTTCCTCTTTTAAAAAGTAAGATCAATAAATAAATTCTTGATATAGCTGTTTGCATAATGTCACAAACATTGTGGGAGAGCACAGCGTGATCCCTAACCTATCCCTCCCTGCCCAGGGCAGCTCGGGCCAGGAGCAATGCCACAAGAGGGAACAGACCATGGCAGGGTGCTGCTGGCAGCCCCCATCGTGACCCAGACCTCAATACCCAGGTGCCCAATCTCTTTAAATTGACATATTCCCTAACTTTTTAAAAACTTCAGTTTCTAAAGACTTAAAGAGGGGAAAACAGGAGAAAAAAGCATATGCTGTAGTCCTCTTCTCTAGCCAGAAGGAAGTAACTTGATAAAGGATTGTTAAAACCAATATTTTAATGAAACCAAAGACAGGATATCAACTTTTAAACTACTCCTCTGCGGTATTTTTTCTAGGGGGAAAAATAAAAACAAGAACGTGTTAATCTTGTTCTGGCAAGTTATTTATAACACACTTCAAAATTTTGGAAGGTTATATTATGGAGTCTGAGTTCTATTGTCTATTGTTTTACAACCAGGTGCAGGAAGCTCAAATAGAGCAAACATGCTTACTGAAAAAAAATATAGAACCAACCAAAAAACTCTAGATTGCAGAACTTGCTTTTTGTACTTTTCTCACATATTTTAGCAAATGTAGGTATCACATAAATTGATATATAGCAAGTGTAAATGGAGCCCCTCCCCAATCTTGTTTATGAGTATTCTTCTATAAATGCCAGTGACTATCAGAGGCTCATCTTTGAAGAGAAACTCCAAACTTACTTTAAATTTGTTCTATTTTGCTAGCTGATTTTACATTAAAGACATAGAAGTTAAAGCAATTTTGATAAGGAAAGGGAAGCTTTTTGCAATAGTTTGGTCTCCATACTTCCAAACAGAAACAAGAAGTCTTCTTGCTTTTCTGAACAGAGAAGTAATAGAAAATCATGGGGGCTATTCTTTTTTCTTACTTATTTTTTTGCTGTTCTTGCAGAACAGAAATAAAGTTACCTATTAAAGACTCATCTCAACTCCCTAGGGAGGGCATTCCCCAGGTCTTAATTTTAGCTTAAGGTCAGGTAGTCCAACACAAAGCCTGTGTCTGGGGAAGTTACATTTATGTACCACTTATCTGTTCTTCCCCTCAGAAAATTCATTACCCAGTTTTCCTTCCTGCTTAACCTTAACCTCGACTTCCAAAAAAGTATCAAATTCTGCTTACACACTGTTCTTTATAATGAGGCACAAATTGTTCAACAAGTTCAATTACAACATTTTCTGCTGTAGCATCTGAAAATTCTGGATATTAAAAGCTTAAATCATTCTGAAAAAAATGCTACCATAATTTTATTCCATGTTTTAAATTCATCTGAGCAGAAAGAAATATAAAACCCGATATATTACTTATTACTATGCACATAGCCATCATTTCATGAAGTTGAAAAGTTGGGTTACACAGTCTTATAGTGTTGAGAACACACCTGTCAATTAAGATTTCATCTACAGTGTTGGATATAGTAAAGCTTGTTTTATGATATGTGAGACATATTATCATATATTAATTTAAAAATGTAACTGCTCTCTAATTATATTACATAATGTTATGTTAATAACTTTTCTTGAACATACATGTTATAAAATACTAACATAATACATTTAATATGTGCATAGATGTGTTCACATACATGTATGCACATAAAACAGGCAAAAGAGACATTCTGATCCCTGGGAGTTTTTGATGGGCAATGCACACATTACAGTGCAAATCCTTAGACTATCCAGTCTGAGTGTTTAAGTCTAGTCTAACAGAAACATACCAGGACACAAACATATCTATTATCACATAAAGCTAAAACAACCATCCAAACCACTAGCTGTTACTAACAGAGATTGTAAGACACACTAAGTGTCCAAAAACTGTTTTTGTACTCCTGAAGCTTATTCCATATTAATTCCATATTAATATACATTTTCAGCCTAATATAAACATCAAGTTAGTTTGTTGTCTTTACCTTTTAAGTACATATCATCTTGTTTTTCTCCCTCAATTGTCTCAAATATTTTCCCTTTAATTCTGCTCTCTGCTAGCAGATCAGCCTCCCATTCTCATTTTCCACATTTTACATATTCCCTTTTTCGGTCATTCACTGGCGCTTGTCAACAAAATTTACCCGCTAACCTGCTTGCTGATGTTGACATTTTCCAGGAATATGTGCGTCAGTGTACAAGGAACTTAAATAAAATGAAAAAAAATGTGGGTTTCCTGGAAGATGCTAAATTAGAAGTCCCTTATGCAAAATCTCTTCAGTTATACAAAGACTGGTCACCCAGTGTAATGTCCTGCCAGATAAACTAGAGCACTGCCCTTTGCTCTTTCACATCAAGTGGCTTTTTCTATCATCAGCTTCTGCTTCCACAGGCCCAGGTTTGGGAGTTTTCTATGGTGCTGCTGGTATTTGGAAGGATGTTTTGGTTCGGTAAGCAGCTATGATGGATAAATACACTAATAGATCACCATATGCTGGAGAGCCCTCTTGTTAACAGGGAACTCTTGCTCCCTGTCTTTTTAAATTTGCTCCAGGAGCTGTTGCACTTTTTCCCCCTTTATTTCCCTTCTGTATAGTATTATTTATTGCTGGCTCTGATCATTAACAGAAGTAGACAGGAGCAACTCTTCAAGAGCCAGCTGTTTTCTTGCTTTTCAGCATGCCTCTCTGTAATTTTCCTCCAACCTATACATTTTAGGGTGGAGAAAACTGCACAATGGCTTCCCCAAAGAGACACCTCCAAACCTAATCCAGAAAGTTTCTTATTTAATATTTGTTCTTTGTTTCCCTTCCAAGAGAAAAATGTTAGATCTTCTACAGCTGGACAGTTGGTGGAAGAAGATCTGTGGTGGTCACAGATTCAGAAGACTGAAGACCACCTTCTCAGGCACCAAGAACACATCACCCAGTATGAAGACAATACTTTTGAAACTAGTTGGAACACATGCATGATCCCAACGAAAGTAAGGGGCACAATAACCAAACTAGACATATTTCTATTTCCAGCAAAGAACTTTACAGCCTAATGAGCACTGTTGCACAAGTTCTATTGATCATAATCCCACCTCCAATATGAAAAATATTTCATTGCTACATGATGAACATCGCACAATTTACCACTTTAGGTCATTCGGATACTACTAAGTCAATACAGGCTTCAAAATCCTAATCAAAAAGTTTTTTTCCTTCCAGTTTAGTTCAGGAAACATTAGCCTTTAAAAAAACCCCTTTTTTTACAAGGTCATATCATAGGTCACATTTTCCTTTAACAAATGCTTACCTGACCAGAATGATTAATTTTTTTAAACAATAAAGAGGTAGGATATAGGTCCAATCCTGAGCACTCAAACAAGCAATAAAACCTGAGCAGTCAGGCAAGCCAGATCCAACAATAATTTTGGGACACTTTACAAAGAAGGCTCTTGGGGAAAAGATTAGTTTGACTATAACCATTCTTTTTTGCAAAAGCATACATTCAGTTTTTTTCCAGTACACTTGTCCAAAAGTAAAGTTTCATTCTAAAATAAGTGTAAATTTGGCATTGTTACAGTCAGTAATGAAAAAAACACAGAAGAAAATGTAACCTGTAAATACTGAAGTGCAGCTACACTAGCTAGAGGTGCAAGATGACACTCTTCTCAGGCAGCAAAACTTGTCTGTGCTAGGTCGACTTCAGAAAAAAATACCACACCATATCGCCTTGTAATCAGCTGAAGGAGGCAGACCTAAAGAGAGGAATGAAATCTAAACAACAGACGCAATGAAGTTTTCCTAGAAAAGAACAAATGGAGAAATCAATTGTGTTCGTGTCATTGAACACCATTAAGATAAATTCAAAGAAACCAATTCCCAGGTTTTTTTTCTGGACTGAATGACTAACACCTACAGAACACTCTAATGGAGGCATGGTGTAAGAAGTACAAATCCAGTTCTTCATCAGCAATAAAGAGGACCCAAATTCAATTGCATATAAAAGCCACTTCACATACAAAAATTAGTTTTATGAGAAACTTGAGAGAGCAACATGTACTATTTTAGCAGAATTAGGAAAAGGAGTCAAAAAACTGCTTTTGAAGATGCATGTAGCTTCGTTCAGCAGTGAATTTTAATAATTATTTAATAGTTTTACATTAAGAAATATTTAATATTAAATATTATACCACTTATAATACATGCTAACCTTAATTAACTTCATCTGACACTGTAAAATTTTTTGTGCTTTCCCCCCCCCTCTTTTCCTCTCATGCCCTTTTCAACTTAAAAGTTTAATTAACATCTATTTCTAGGAAAAAGTGCTGTCCTGGAGAATTTAACTAAACATGCAGAATGAACCCCATTTCTGAGAAGACCTATAACAACACACCACGCTACAGTTGAGCTGCATTTCCCAGAGTATAAATCACTGTAACATTTGACTTATCACTGGGAATGTACAAAGTTTATACTATGTTTTGTGGAAAAAATCTGTAGAACTCAGCTCAAGTTAATACAGACCCAAATAACCTTGTCCAAAAAAACTTCTTAAGCTTCCAGAAAACAGCTCTTCATGATAAAGTGGGTATTTTTTTAGCAGCGTTGTAGCTCTATAAAGCTTTTCAGTAAACATAACGCCTTCCAGCACACTGTGGAGACTACCTCTTACTGGGGAGATAACATAAATAAGTTTAAATAAACATAAATACATTTATAAAGAAGATATAAATCTTTTTAAGCTGGAACTGCTCATTAGACAGTGGAGCATTCATGCAAAGCAACCCTGTGACCTGACATGGGTCTATAAAATCCAGACTTTGACCCTGAACTTGTTCCCGAAAACCCCTCCTACAGTGGCCAGGGGAACAACTTTGAAGAACAGGAAAGTAGGAAGGGGGGAAAAGGGAGAAGAGGGAGAAGAAGGCGAAGAGGGAGCCAGACTGACAGGTCATTTTTTTCATTAAACTTCTCTTGGCTCAAAACCTGGCATACTACAGAGGGTATGATAAAAATACAGCAGATACAGCACTGAACAGTTCTTTGTTCATTTTATTCTAACGTATTTTGCCACAAAGAACAGAAACAATACTATTAAACTGGAATATGTCACCTAGCTTGATTCTTTTATCCAAAATCAAAGTCTAAATGACTCCTTTTATCTGCCTTGCTGGTTCTTTGTTCCTCTCCAAGTGTCTGAACGAAAGCAAGGAAGCTGAAAGCTGTCAAATTTCCAGATGTTAGTGGACAGTGCAACACCGGTCCTTTTAACAGAAGAAAGTGAGTTGATTTGTCTAAAAGGATTTCAGGAGGCAAAATATCAAAAGATGGCAGGAAGCAAGAAGAAGGAGGGGAGACCGCTGGCTAGTTCCAGCTTTGGCACTGACTGAAACAAAGGGAGATGAAGCTGGATCTAACGAGCCCCTTTCACTGCTTCCTTAGCAATGTGCAGCTGAAACAGTAGGTGTGATTCACTGAGAGGAAAGCAGCTTACTGAAGTTTAGTACTTCTACTTAAAATCATGAATTCAACTCCTCACAAACGGTACGCTCTACTATTTGTTTTCAACATGTTTATTTTCAGCATCAGTTCAAGTTGTCATTGTACCTGTTCACTAAAAGATAGTGAAGCATTATGCCACGATCATCAATTCCTTACATCCTTCTCTCCCAACTCAGAATTTACTGGAGCTAATCCAATATATAGCTCTGCTGTGACACGTATTAATTACATCAAGAAACATTTTAAAAGAGCCCCCCTTTATGCTACCAAGTATCAATTTTGCTACTCTGGAATGTCCACACTAAAATGGCCTCCCTGGACTTGTTCCATGTGTTTAGTTCTCATCTTCTTTTTTAAATTAACATGAAATGTATCAACCCCTTGTACTATATTTGCTGAAGTAACTGAAGACATGAAGTAACTTTTATACTACAAACATAAATACTATTAAAGCAAAGCTTCCTCCACATGCATGCTATTTAACCTCCACCACCAATGCTGGCAATAACCTCTACCTTCTTTTTTAACTCTTCCTCAGGCCCATCAGCATGGCCAACAGAGCTGCAGCTAAACTGGAGCCATGCACATACTGCCAGGTCCCTAGTATTTCATTTGCCAGTCAACCATAGGTCCAAAATACACTTAATGCTTGAAACTATTTATTTATTTCTCTCTCTCTCTTTCTTCTTTCTTTCTTTTTCCTTCTTTTTTCCTTCTTTCTTTCTTTTTCCTTCTTTTTTCCTTCTTTCTTTCTTTTTTCCTTCTTTCTTCCTTCCTTTCTTTCTTTCTTTTTCCTTTTCTTTCTTAATTTATGAATATTATCTATATTTAGTACTTACGAAAGTAACCGACAAGATGAATAATTAGAAAGCCAGCAGGGCTAAATCAACGAAACTCCTTTGGACTCAGTTCACAATGCATACAATTTCAGTGAGAAGTTCTTCCCATCCTATGGGAAAGGGCCCTATGAAAGGGCCCCAAACAACTCCAGTTATACATCTTTTTAATCACTACTTAATTTAGGAGTGAAAGGAATGATGCCATGTAAGAAAGAATGAGGTCTGTTTTCACCACTAACCTGAGCTGAGACACCCTATATGAGCAATTAGGACCCCAATCCTGTACCACTTAATTTCCCAGTTGCTCTTCTGGTTTTTAAAATGATGGATTATTGCTTCTTGTTTTCTTCATGAAAACACACCAAGTAAAATCAGGTGCTCTAAATACCATGTGTCTGAATGAATGAGAATCTGCAGTGCTCCACCTGGAGCAACATCCTCACTATGAACGTGCACACACAGAGTGGCTGATTACAAACCCAGCACCATGAACCCCAGGGCTGTCTGATAGGTTCTACCTGCATGTATTCCTGTAGAAATAGCAGGAACCAAAAATCCCAGGGGTTTATAACAAACTGACTTCAAAACAACCAGCAGGAAGGGTGGCTGGGAACATGTGCACACTCAGTGAGTTTCGGATGGCGAGAGCTACACAAGGCAGGGCGATGGCTTTGGGAAATCCAACAACTTTTTCTTCCCACAACCTGCCACACCTCCTGCTTTCTTCCCAGCGACTGACTCGTCAGGCAGCCTTGCTCTGCCTACTGCAAGTTATCCATCTTCCAGTCTCTCTACCAAATCTCACACAATCTCCTTGGTCACAGACTAGTATTATCCTGTTTCTCCATCCTTTGTGGACACACCTAAAAGGCCCATCTGCTCTTTCTAAGGATTGTCACCATTTTAATATGTCAGTGTAGTATCTTGTGGAAGTCTCAAGCCTTTTAAGGTCAGCTAAAGGGACCTCTTCCAGGCAATATACACTACAAACATGTAACACAACAAATTAAAAGCTTTGTCAGAATATAGTTACTCCTATAAGCAGTGGAAATACTGTGTAAAACTGCAGTGCAAGGTGAGGGCTTCATGTCCATGAAATACATGCTTTATCCACGCCTACCTTCAATATGCCGTGGCTGCCAAGGGCCGGCAGGCCCAGAAAACACCTTGTGAAGGAATCAAATGGTGGCTATGAAGTCAAGATGTTGCTTTGATTCCTATTTAAAAAAAAAATATATTGACAAGATTCTTAGGCCAGTGGTAGGATTCAGCGACCAGGGCAGATGCCTTCAGGAGGCCAAGTGATTCAAACACATGGAAAAGAAATACCTCTGCAACTGAAAGGATTAGATTCTTGCTCCTATTTATATCCAAGTACCTTTAAAAGACCATCTTCTATCCCAGCCCTCTACCAAAGAGGGGGAAAAAAAAACCCAACACTATGCTGCAATCTTCAAACACTTGTGTATTTATAGCTGTTCTCATTTCAGTTAAATTTCACAGTGTTTACGGTCAGCAAGCTCTCCCCCACAATACTGTTCTTCGCCACAGAGCGATGCACCGTTGCTGCAGAAATATTATGCTATGTGGAATAGAAGGGTTTTTAAAAAGACCAATGGTTTAGGAACGCAAGTTATGTGGGATCACCACCTCTACGTGTCCATTGTAAATAACACTTAAACCCCTGGTTTCCAACATGCAGTGCACGCGTCTTCCCCTTGTTTCCCCCAGAGTAACATTTTATCGCTATGAATCATGCAAAGATGCAGCTTCATACACAACATGAGGCAGAAAACCTAAAGTATTTTACTGATTTTTTTTTTTCTTTTAGAGATAAGCAGATCCCAGATAACTGCCTTTATTTTTTCAGATTCATGTGACAAACAGAGTCTTTTAAACCTCAGAAAGCTGTTCCATATCTGGAGATTTCTAGCAGTTGGTGGCCCCACTCTGAAATCAAATTTTCTCAGAAAAATCACCTCTGGAGTTGTTTTCTTTCCCCAACTGGTCGACAACTATAATCAATTAGAAATTAGGTGTGTGTCTGTCTGCCTGCCTATCTGCGTGTATGAATAATGGAATGAGACACGGCTGGTAAAACTAGCAAAGCATAAATCTGATGTCTTGACCACTTGTCGCTATTACAAAATCCTATGGCATTTTCCCCTTGTGTATTAGTATTGCAATGGGGATAATTACATTCTGTCTACTTAAATTCTTAGTTTAAATAGCTACTATGGTCACATACAGAAAGACATTTGTGTGTCTAGCTCCTACTTAAGTGACTTAACTGCTGTTCAAATTGGGACAACTGTACCTTTTGAATATGGCTCATACATGACATAACTAAAGAAAAGAATTTCAATAAAAGTCAGTGACCATCAGTGTCATGAAAAACACATTCTGCAAGCAAGGTCTTGACAGTGAAATAATACTTCAGCTTCCTCACTAGAGAACCCAAAATTAGAAATATTAAAAAAAAAAAAAAATCTAATTTCTATGGCTCAAACAAGTAGTTAAGTTCAGTTAGCCCTGCAGAACAGAGAAAGGAATCCTAATTATTATTATAACTATAGTCTCATCCAGATCAGTATATTGCTAAATACTGCAATATTTTGTATCTGTGGGTACAATTCAAAGATCTCTGAAATCCATTTTTATTGTGCATAAACATTTTTGTACACAGTTATTAGCTTGACAAATGATGTCTTTATAGAATCCATAATAGAAAGTGTGGCCAAATATGTAACTGAAGTGTTCCAGGCAATATGGAGAAACAGTTGTGCTCATGTAGAAATTAGGCTTTCCAACAGAGAGCTCTAAAGCCCCATTTGTACTTGAAAGACATGTCTCTTGTTTCGCTTTATTTTTTGCTAGCCAACAAATATCTCATCTGTATTCTGCAAAACACACCTTTCAACTGCGGGAGGAAAAACAATGTTTTAGCATTCTGTGAGGAGGGAAGATAGGAAGGAGGAGAAGGGGAAGGGGGAAAGAGGGATTATTTCCCCAGTTACCTCGAAGATCAGAAGCGCTCTTCTAATTCACAAGTTTTTTTATATGGATAAAGAAAAAAGTTGTTTCAGGAAAGTGTGAGAAACATTTTAAAAATGCAGAAACTGGATCAGAAAAATCATCTCCGTGTTTATGTTCTGGTAGCAGATTTGGACTCGCTCTCTCTGATCATACTTCAGATGTGCCTTTTACCTGAAATACAGCTCAGTACAGAGTAGTAGATAATGTATAATCCCAGTGTGGCAACACTAATTGTGCTGTCTGTTACTGTCTGTTCCTATAACGATGGGCAGGGTTGAAATGTGTCACAGATCTGGACTTCACAAAAGATAAAAGACTGTTCTAGAATACATATACGTGTGTGTGCATGCATGCATGCATTTTTAGGATGTATAGCAATTGGAAATACTAATACTTCATACTGAAATTCTTACAGATAATACAGTAAAATACAAACTAGATAAACTGCAACAGCTTTCCTAAGGAGCCGTTCATCTTGCGGGTAACAGACACACTTCCCCAGCCATGGCAGTTCAGAAATAGGCTGCTCTTTGCTGACTCTCCACTGAAAGAGGTACAGTGAAAATCACTAAGGGGTAGTTTAAAGCTGACTGTTGCACACAGTGGGTTCATTAGCATGACAGGAAGCAAAACAGATGACTCGGGTTTAGCTTCCAGTGTTAACCCAACCATGTCCCTTCAAGGGTACAAAAAGCTGACGGCCCTACACTTACAGTAATCTACACCAAGAAATTAATCTGTTGTAACAAGGAAGTTCTAGATACCTCATTTTCGAAACAATTTTAATTGAAGCATGCTAGTTATGGTACTGTGTACAGACTAAGACAAGTGTGAAAACCAGATGCAGGACTGCACTCAAGCTATCACGCAAACACCAATGTTATTCAACATTCCAGCCACTAATTAGCAGATGGATGGTGTCTGAGTAATAGCTGGCTGGTGCATATATGACCACACATCTGTTTCCCACCTCTGTGCATCACTCTGCATGTTCACAGCCTACACACATTTCTCTATTAAAGTCCTAATTAATGGATGGCTTGTGTTGCAATAAGCACAGAAACTGCTATCACCTCCTGCAAGAAGACAAGATCTACAACTGTCGTCCGCTACGGTTGAACATTTACGTGTGAAGTTCAGTACATTATATTTAATGAGTAGACATTTTTGAAAGTCTGGTTTATTAACTACATGAGCCTAATGGACAGAAGGGCTCTAGGAAGCTTCAAAGAATCAAATACCAATCTACATTGCAAAACATTTAACTCTAAACCTTGCTTGCTTAAACCAGCTTCCTCTGCAGTTCCTAGTACACATTTCCCATCAGCGTGCTCTCCTGTGCTGGGGATGTGCTCAACACCCCTCCCAGGGCTAGAGCCTTGTATGCAATAGGTAATCCAGCACCAGCTGGCAGAGATACCACAGTTTTCACTTGCTGAACAAATCTTTGTACCAGCCTCACTAGTTAACCACCTTCTATGAAAAAGTCACACAAGACGGTCCAGATTTCTGCTTTATAATAGATATGGCAGAAGGCTACTACATGCAATATTGGCAATTACTTAAGTCAGGGAAACTGCACATAAGGACTTTGATCACAGCTGCACGCAACCACTATTCCAAGCCACTTACTGTAGACTGGATGAGGCTGTTCAGTTCTCCAAAAGACTGAGGAAATGTCCTCTCAAGCTCTCAACCCGATCCTAGAGTTAGAAATAAGTTTAATGCCGGAAACCTCAGCCTCATACATTTCCTTACTACTTCTCTCTGGATAGATTATGCACAAGTGGACTCAGTGTTCAGAGGCTTCCTTTCTTTAAATATTGCTAAATTCTTGCCTCAATGACACTGCATGGTGATGAGGTCTACAGCCTGAAGACAGGATGCATGAAAAATTTTATTTTTTATCAGCTTTAAATTGCACTGAGCAATCTTGTAATCTTACGACACAGTCTAAGTTCCTGACCCACCTTCTGTTCAACACCCACAGTTCTGTGTACCTTTTTATTTCCCCACTCTTTATCTACACTAAAAAGTAAACAATTCCAAACTTTTTGGTCTCTATTCATATCAAAGTCTGTTCACAACTTCTTTCTGCTGTTTTCCTCTGTTTTTGACATCCACAGCATGTTGCTGTGCTGCAGCAACGCCTGAACACAGCATTCTAGATAAAGGTGAAATGTTGATTTCTCTAATGGCATCATAACATTTCACATCCTATTTTTATTAATTCAAAATATTTTATCTGACCACAACTATATTCTCTAAAGAGGTTTTCATTCAGCCCTTCCTCATGATGCTTTGGTCCTTTTCCTTAAATTACACAATTAATTAGGATCCAATAAACTGTATTAATAGCAAATACTTCCCCTCCTGTATGAATTACTTTGCATGAATCAAGACTGAATTTCATCCATCATTCTGTTGACTGCTGACCTCATTTGATTAAATCCTTCTGATATTCCTCCTCAGACTTCACTAACACACAACCTAATATCATTATATTGCATTACATTCACCATTTTTAAAGATACTCTGCTCTAGTCATGGAATTATATTTGACTGATGAAACTCACTCCTATTCTTCTGCCTCTATTCACATTTTAATGCAAATTGACCTTTTATGTACCTACTTAGAAACTACTCAGCATATCCATTTCCTCACTCTTAGATGTTGACATACAAGTGAAAAATTAAAGATAAATTTATTAATATTGGACAGTATGTGCTAACGTTAATATACAACATTAAGCACATACTTTCTAAACTTTTTTTAATTCTCACTGTCAAGCTCATTTTTTCCAGTATAATATCCATTTTTCTGAGGTTATTACAGCGTAACATGTCTCTGCATGTTTCTTCAACCACGTAAAAATTTCATCTTCTTTTATTACTTCTGCAAAGTAGATGAACATCATTGTATCCATTCTATAAATAAAGAAAAGGAAGAAAACCAATATGGATTTCTTCAGGATTACACAGTAAGTCTGTGACAGAGATGCCAAGCAAACTTGGAATTGTTGGCGAGATCTATTTACTGATCACCAGGTCTCCCATTCTTCATATCATTTCAGTCCTTCCTCTAGTTTTCTAACATCAATGGAACTTCATTTCCCCATATATTACATAGCAGGCTTGTCGAAAGGGGACGTGGTTTCAAACCTGGAAATGCATTTGCAGGAGCACCGCCAGCCCCAAATACTCCCAGCCAGTTGACTGATCATCTACATTGTAATAGCCTATCAAAAGTGACAGGTATTCACAGTGAGAGCTGCAGCTTATTACAAACAAAAGCCACATGTACCTTTCATTCTGGTAATTAAAACAAACAAACCAGTACCTTTGTCAGGGAGGGGAAAAAAAAAGAGTAGGTTTGCAACATAATGATTTCTGACATTGTCTAGCAAATCTTTGACTGGTACAAACGGTAATTTCTTCTGGAACATCTGAATCTGCTAGATAGAAGTCAAGATTGTTTCCTATTGAAACAGCTGAAAGGTTCTGCAAGACAGCAATATCATCCTTTGCATTAGCCGCAAAGCATTGAACATGAAGGAGGAGACTGAATTTGAGAAGTGGCATGAGATGGGTGGCCAGGCTGAGGTACAGGACTGGAATACAGGCCACTGTGACCGTTCTCCAGGAGACTACCAGCTCTCCTCTGGAAAACACAGGGAGATGACCGTTACATCAGACAGTTTCTTAAAGTATGTGGTTTATTCTGGCCAGATGAGCTAGGTTTCAAACCCAAGAACAATAAAACTATCTGAAATCTTGTAGATGAACATGAACTATCCAAGGACTGAGAAACAGATTCCCACCATCACATACAGCAGTGCACCCATTTTCATAGAACCCCGTTTGAATAAAGACAACCCCAGCCCAACCAGCCTTAGTCATACCCCTTGGTTTATATACACATTTCTTACCTTAGACCACAAAAAAGAACATTCTAAATCTTGGTAAAATATAAAATAAAGGAAAGATTGTTTTGGAGGACTGTGCTGCCAAGAACACAATAATACCACCACCAGCCCCCAACACATTTGTTATTGTATTCAGCACAAGTGCTGGATGAACATCTGCACTGTAAAAATTCAGTCCATTAGCTCCTTCAGCTTGTTAGCATATTTTAATACTGTGATCACAGCTTTCTATTTCCATCAAGGTGCTACTAGGTGCCAGACTCAGTATTCACATAGTGCGTCATTATTATCTCTGCACTCCCCAGGTCCTTATTTTTTCTTACTTTTATGAAGCTAATACACAGCAATGCTGAAACAGAAGGAAAGAAGACAGAGAAATCTGAGGAGGAGGAAAGATGATGCTACCAGTGTAGCAACACTGCTGGAAAGATAAGTAGAACTGTGATCTTATCATGTATGGTTGGACTAACACTGCGTTACATACATCCCTCTCTAGCCTTTTAGTCTGTATTGTAACTTGGAGAAAAGTTATCTGTCAGACCTAACCAGTCAAGGATGAACCACCACTGAATGCAGCCACTTGTACTGCCCTCTGCTTCGTGCTGGCAGAAGAGTTTGCACAGTTGAGCTGAGAACAGAACCAAAGACATGACACTGGCTGAAACAAAGTGGAAGTTTTTCCAGAGTTCATCAGAACCAGACCAGGTCTCCAACCCAGTTCCCATGTGTCTGCACAAGCACAGGGACAAGCAAGGGAGCAACTCCAAGGAATAACACCGGCTTACACTGGTTTCAAGCATTTGCAAAACTGTGGAGAAAACAGGGTTTCTCAGACTTTCCAGTCTGAGAAAAATAGCTGCACTCTAACGGCCAAAGCAACATGCTTTGGTTAAACACTATGTGGTCTGTATTGTGTGTGAACTGATATTTTTCCATATCACGGAGATCACTGAAAAGCATGGATTTCTTCAAGCACCAACATGATGCTGTATGTGAAGCTACACAGAAACTTCACACAGAATTTTTTCAGTGTGCATTTATTTATACCAGAACATACAAGCAAACTCTCAATTCTTCTTCACCTCAGCTGTTACTTCAAGATAGAAGGAGATGATGAGCCTGCTTAAGAAAATTAAGGTGGTTCATTTCATCACAGAGATGAAGAGTTTCTAGAGATAAAGGGTCAGATGTGCATCTGCAGAATGAAACACAATCAAACATCACAGTCTGCAGCACTGCTAAAGAAGGAAGGACATCTAGTTTGACTCTATATGTCCCTTTTTTGTGAGGGTTTTTCAACAATTATTTTTCCTTTTAAAAAAAAGCTGCCTCAAAAGCATGTTCTCTGAAACACTTTAAATGATATGAAAATATAAGTAATCTTCATACTACCTAAGCACCTGACCAGCTTCCAATGCAGTACAGAAGAAATAGTTTGTGATCGCTCCTCTAGGCTTCTATTAGCCAAGTGCAAACACAGCACAAATGTAGTGCTCCCAAAGAACATTTACCAGGGATAACCAACGTGAATCAATAACAGGGAGAGCTGTGGCTTTAGAGTTCACACCAGAGGACTTCAGAACTGCACCTAAAACTTACAGAGATGTAGCCAGGCAGATCCTAGTGCACTGTGCAGTGTGACTCCTGCAAATGAAAATGTAAAGAAGGGTAGCAATGAACAATACTTACTAATATGGACTGAAAATATACTCAACAAATGTTGTTCTGTTCCACTCTATGTGATCTCTGATGTCATGTATGAGGACCTACTAGTTGTATGTGAAATAATGTCTGCAAACAACTGTCTCACAGTTTATTCTCTTCCTCTTTCCAGGGGGAGAACTGTGCCTATTTTACAATACTGTGTTGTGGTTTTTGTACTTTAGTTTCAGGCCTGCATTTATGAAATATTTTTGCTACTATGCACTTCTGGCAGAGAAGACAGTTCGAAAAAGGGTGCCCTGAGAGTCTGTGGAATGCCATTTCCCTGCCTCCTACTGGTCCACAAGGAGCTCCTGTCTTGCAGAGTCAAGCATACCCCAGAAAGTCACATCATAACTGATGCCTGGCAGTACTGCTCTGAGATATCCAGCCTGAAGTTTAGGAACTCTCTCAAATACATGAAAACCAGTCTTTGAGTGAAGATTTTGATACACTGTACACTTTGAGCACTTAAAATTTTCTTCTGCATCTGTAAAAATCAGTAGCAGAAAAACGAGACAGGAGAAAGCAAAAGCATTACCAAGCATAATTGTACTAAACTGTAATGTTTAGTACAAGAAGTTTCCTAAAAGCTAACAGGAACTGAAGGAGGGGTGAATGAAAGGTATATGAAGAACAAACACAAACAGTTCTAACAAATGTTTTTTCTAGATCTTGATTAAAGGTGATACAACTGACTTACATACTTTGCAAATGAACAACGTAGCATTTTAGAGCTATTGACACTCCCACATTTTAATCTGCAGGGCACTGTGAGCTTTTATTTCTTTTCTCATTAACTGTAAAAACATGATTAATGCTCAGCTGGAAAGTTTGTGAAATAGAAATTCCCTACCAGGAGCCAAGTTTGGCGCTGTTTGTAAGCAGATGCAAATATCTGACGTTGTACCAGCATATTTCATGGTTGTTATTGGCCACGTACGTGTGTCTGGCTTGTCCAAGTTGCTAATATTGTATAGCTCCAGATGAAGAATGGGTAAACTCTACCATTACTGAATTCCCCTGGAGTTTTATTACAGAATTTGTTGGACCAGCATTCTACTTCATTTATTAAACAGCAGAAAATACAGTATTTTTTTAAGAGACATAGAAAATACTAAAGAAAAACACAAAATTCACCTTAACGTTTTGCACTTTTTTCAAATTTTCAAGCACATATTAATTGCTAACATTCCATGATGCACTTCAAAAATACACAAAGATAAATAATTTCAAAATAAAGCACAGAACCTGCTTACAGCACTTTAAGAAACAAGACTGCACTATAGGCTGAAAACCAACTGGATTTTCTAAATAAAAATATCTATCTAATATTTATTTATATGCACACAGAACTAAAATGCAGAACACTGGTTTATTCTGTAATACAAACTCAGAGAACCTCTTGTCTTTTAAATGAGTTAGTGTACGTATCAAGTTTTTGTTAAAACTTCAGCAGTCAAAAAACATTTATCACTCCCTCTTCATCAGAGATTTTTATTTCCTTAGCATTAGTTGTGCTTAGTGACAGAGAAAGGACAAGTAACAGCATGAGAGACCACTAAATAGTGCTAGACCTGCTCTGGACTGTGGGTCTCACCTGGTGAACACAGCCTCTCCCTTCCCATCTTTAGGCAACCTCATGTAACCTCATCTTAACAGCCGGGGTGCGGGGGGGGGACGATAACGAAGACACACAGAGCCCCAGGTAGGGAGAAGAGAAGAATCCTTCTGAACAAGCAGGTGAAATCAAGAAAAAGTAAGCAAGTAAATAAGCATTTTCAAGCATATATTGTGACTAAATCCTTCAACAAACACAGGTGACCGAGCAGTTTTCTGCCTGTGCTTTACGGCCAGATGATGACTCTCCCAATCCACCCCCTCCCGAGATCTATACTCCCAGCTAAATCACCCCGCAGTCCCTGGGCAGATGCAGCTGAAATCAATAGCATCGTAACACCATCCCTTTCCTTTCCCCTCTAAAGCCCCGTGACAGGCAAGTTTCAGCTGAGATCAGTATTGACCGGCTCCCTGCACCGGCGGGGCAGGACCAGTCCGGATCGCTGTGTGATTAGAGGGGAGCGCGTCCTGACTTTCCCTAGTCACTTAAGCCGGCGTCTCATTGCTTGTCCTTAGAGACCACAGCTCCACTCAGGCAGAGAGCGTCTAGACAGTATTCATGATCCATCTGTCTGGCACAGCCAGGCTGATGACAAACTCTATTAGACCCGAAACAATTTTTTTTTTTATTTTTTTTTTTTGCTCTCCCCTCCTCCCTTCTCACTTTTCCTCTGAGAAGCGGTAATCTGACGCTGAAAATTACTATCATTGTTGCAATGCTCAAAATAGCAGTGCCAGACTTTCATTAACATCAATGCTAGACTGCTAAATATTTAAAGAAATGGATAAATTTCACCTGAAGTGGGACAGCCCAGCACACATGAAAGCAGAAACACAATCAAAATGTAAATCTAAGTGGTTGTTTTTATCTGCACAAATTCAGTGTCACAGTCAGAGGGGGATGCCAAAGGTCTCTTTAAACAAAATATTTTCCTTTGATTGAGCTTTTTGTTTTTAAAACATCCTCCAACCCCCTGCAGATCCTTACAAGGCTCAGAGCTGACAGAAGTAGGTGGGGGTGGTGAAAGGGAGAGCTATATATTTGATTTGTTTGGGTTTTTTTACCTTGCAGAGGAAAATGAACTCCTACAGCAACTCTTCTATGCCAAAACAGCCATGACACGTCACCTCCATCAAAGCTGACAACTTGAAATTTGATGTAGACATAATTTTCACATGACAAGAAGGATTTGTTCTGTCTTATTTTATTCTACTTCAAGTTTCATGCATGTCAATATTTGAGCTCCATATGCTCACCAATGCATATAGATCACAGCAAAGATAACTCCCTGTACTGTTTTTTACTAAATAGTTAAAGAACTAAAATCTCCACCGTTGCAACCCTTCTCAATTAGACATGACTTGGATACTGCAGTCTGCAAACAGACAACAGACTATGCTTCCCATTTCAATATCTAATTTACTTTTAGCAGGACAAGGCAGGCTGATAATTTGTTGCGAAACAAAGGAAAATGCTTGAACAAATGAACTGTGTCCTGCTAGAAGCAGGCACATCGCTTCAATTCCTCAGAGTCCAAATTTTGCAGGTCACATGGAGTGGCAAGCTGCCAGCAAGGCCAAATCTGCAATATTTAAAATCCCACTCTTCATCTCATTTTTCCTACTACGGCTTTGTGCTGTTAAATACACCTTCAACGTCCAAGTAGTGTTAAAGGAACAGTCATCTCCATTATTTAAATCAATAAGTCTTTACAGTTGATGAAAATAAAAACAGTAAGTGGACCTACCAAAAGTTGACATGGACTATTTTGTATGAGGCTACCTGTGGGGAAAGGTGCAATAACCTTGAAGTGTCCTCACCGAGAAGAGAAAGGTACATTTTCATATGCATCAACAAACATGTTAAAAATCCCAATGTAAACCAAGCAAGCCGTTATCTTAACATGTTTGGCTCAAATGCCTTCGCATGTATTTTGACCAACTCACACCTGCATGTTGTCTAAAACACACACTATCTAATACACCTCCGGTGCAGATTTTCCCCATCCGCCCTCCAATTTCTCTGTGCTATACAGACTAAATTGCCAATGTAGCAGCGTAAGGAAACCCTACCTACAAGTCAGCAGAGGAAAATTAATAAAACCAGAGAGCTGCAGAAATACACATTTTGTTTAACTTTGCACATGAGACATCTTACTGAGTTCAGCAGCAACATTTAAAAGACGGAATTAACATCCTCCACACTGAGGCCAGACAAGAATAGCAAGGAGAGAGGAACACGAGGTCTGGGAGATTTAAACACCTCTAACACAATGAGATAGCATCCACTGTAATCAGGAGATCCTGGGAACAGGTCACCCACAAAAAATATCTTTCTATACCACTGCTCATGCAACTTAACCAAACTAAACAGTAAACTCCAACGAGGCATTCTGGATTTGGCTGCTGGCAAGAACACAAATGAGAAATGCTTCAGTAGCCAGGAAATATGGGCTACTGCTAACACGGCACATACTGCTTAAATAAAATGAAGCAGAACTTCCACATGAAAATTTATTTATTTAGACATCATTTGGGGGCAGTGTATGTATTACTGTGAAATGAGATGAATATTGTTTCCACCATAGGAGGACAGAAAGTTTGAATACAGTAAGAAAAAGGGATCCTTTGAAGAAACAGTAGAGGGGAAGGCATACCACAGTAGTGCCAATGTGCTCTAAGTAAAGACAAGAGCAGTCCCAAGGAGAAACAGGCCACCCTGCTTGGATGTAGACCAGCACACACACATGGCTCCTTTCAACAGTTTCCTGCCCATTCAAGAACTGTGCACAAGCAAGAAGATGCAAGAACAGAGCTGACATGTAACACTGAGCAGAAAGAAATTCCTTCTTTAAAATTCCTCAAGTGATATTTTTTAATGCTCATTTTCTTCTTATAGAGCTGTATTACCTTCCTGTCACTAATCAGAGGCCAATGAATGTATGTACTTCTGTGCCAGAAGGCAGCCTTGTCAGCTGGGACATTTCAAGCACATCTACTCTGGTGTACTCTGGTAGGGATCCCCATTAAAATCATTGAGCAAAACCATGCACAAGTTCTTTAATTCAACATGTCATCCCTCTGAAGCCTGGGGACCTCACTTCAACAAGTATTCTGGAAACATTTTTTCAAGGCTGGAATAAACCAACACAACCAACTGTCACATCCATAATAATGTTCTTTCCTATTACCAACTGGCACTGATTTCTATCTTGTAGCAGCCTGTTTAACATCCAGAACATGGTAAATATCAGTAATCCTCATTTGTTTTAAATACTTTTTATGGTTGTATTATTTTTCTGTCTGGCTTCAATCTTTTTCTCTTTGTTTCACCATTAGGACACTGTTTCACTGGGTTTTGTTTTTTTATTTAAAACAGAAGTCCCTTATTTACCAGCACTTGATGCACAGTCCCTCTTGCAATGAAAACGTAGAGTCACTATCAATATTCCCAAATGCAACAAATAATGAACTGCTCTTTCTACCATAAGGTAAGCAAAATGCTAAATGCTTCCAAATGCTCCTAGCAATAAATCAAATATTTCCTTTACAAACTCCCCATTTGCAACATTGTTGCAAAAGCAGCAAATATAGTTCTTGAGGGACTTAATAAGATGGTTTACCTAATTATTCCTCTTCACGCAGCCCTGGGAAGGTCTGTAGTAGCAGGACTATAAGACACCATATTTTGGAAGGAGTCAGAGAAAATGAACAAATATTACAGATTTAAGGAAACATAATTTACATGAAGGAACTTGGTCTTTTTTTTTTTTTTTAACCCTCCCAGGGTGTAACTGATAGATGGGTGGTAACAGTCCTCATGACTGTAAAAGGCTGATAGGAAAAGAAAGCAAACTATTTTTCCTCCATGACCACTGAACAATAAGAGAATTGCTGCTACCTTGACCTGTGTGACTTCCCAGAGTCTGGATCATGAAACAAACCAACCAAAGTTCCTCTGCAAGCTGCAGGAAACCTGCCACTGAAGGTTTTTTAGAGACATGTTTTGTCGTGTTTGATCCAGATAAACTTTATACCACTGGAGGGGAGGAGGATGACCTGCCAGTTCACCTGCACCGTTCCCTTTCAGGCATGCCTGGCTTCATGTTCTTGACCTACTGCAATGCCTGAAGGGTGGTATGTGGCTTAGGGGGAGACCAGGAAGTTTGCTGATCCTGGATCAAGCAAATAAAAATTTCTACAGTCCAAAGGCCTTTTGAGGAAAAGGCTGGCATGTGGTGCCAGCGCACTGCTGTGTTCACTGCACGACTGTCACAGGGACGGGACAGAGGGATACTGAAAAACCACTGCCCCCCCCGCTATCAGACCTCAAGCTGAAGGAGGCTTTCAGCGTTCCACCTAGGATCTCCACCTAGGAACTCACACAGTGCCACCGTCTCACTGCACCACCCGTGCAGGGCCACCACCTGTGACATCCCAACTGCTGCTTGTCACCACAGTCCTTCCCCTCCATCTGCTGCCACAGTGGTTTTCATGGCTCCTTTTGGACAAACCCTTGTGCTGGCTTGGTTTAAGAGAAGCCCTGTACAGTATCCTAGTCAAAAAAATCCTCTATTTGAACTTAAAAGTTATGCTTACAAGTTTTCCATGCACAAACAATAAGGCATAACTTTTTTACAACTCAAAAGCCAAGGTTAGCCTGAGTTCATGGGCAAACACACCTGACATTTCGATCTGGATGCAACACCAAAGCCTATGGCTAGTCCTGGGGCTTTGGAAAGAGTTCCACTCCAAAAAACAAGTCAAAGCAAACATAAAATTAAATAACATGAAAGCATATGTAGGCCATTATTATTTCAAAACCTCTGAAATCACTCCAGAGACACTACAGTACAAAAAAGCACAAGATTTATTAGAATACAACATTTAGACACATGTTCAAATGGAGGTTAGAGAAAGGTATATATCCAACACCTGACTTCATCTTCTATTATGAATCCACTCCAGTGATTCTGTCCTGCTTAATGGCAGATGCGTTTGTTACAAAACTCACAGATACAGGACACTATAATTCCTGTTATTAATAACAACATAACTAACACAGATATTCCTAAGACATAGTCACAACCGGAGGTGAAACAGCATGCTGAAGGGTGTCAGTACTGGCAGAACCAAAACATTTGGAAAGTGGTAAGTAATGTGAAAGCACTTCTATTGTACTTGTAGACCAGAAGCATTATTGGAAAATTTCTCCCCCCATCCAGAAAGCTGAATGGTGGTTTAAAAATAAATTATTGCAGAACATACAAAAACATAATCAAAGTTTGATATCAGTGTGCATCACTGAGGGCAAAGCACTAAGAGAGCAATTCTGGTGATAAACTCTGGCACTCTGTGTGAGGTATTTATGCACCAAAGAACAGCAACTAAACCTACTTTAAATATATACCTACAAAAGCCCAGTGACCTATCAAATTATGCTGATCTCAGCACTAAAAAAATATATTTGATTAACAGGAATGATGACTGGAAAGATTACAACTTTCTTAATAGTCGTAGCAACATATAAAGACTGTCACACAGACAAAGCATAAAGTATTTTTTAGAACCTTGAAAAACAAATTATTTAATCATTTATGTATTATGCTTTCTTTATCAGAAGCCACATATGATCCATATGATTATAACCTCAACATCTGCAGCATGAACTCCCTTGCATAAATACAACTTTCCAGGTTTAGAAACCTAGAGAAAGCCTGATACAAATCACTGCTGGTTCAGAGAAAAACAGTATTTACTTCCTCTGTGTCATCCCACCCAGATATCATAGTACAGACTAAGTTTCTGAACAGACTGATTTCTGAGGTAAACAGACATATTTGACATATATACATACACAGATGCACACAAAGAGCCAGTACTTACAGCTAAAGATGCCTGGAGGTGGATGCTCTGTTACAAGCAGACAGTTCTCTTCATCACTGTTATCCCCACAGTCATTCTGTTGGTTACAAATCAATGAACCAAGATACAAGCATTTACCACTGGCACAGGTGAATTTGCACTCTGAAAGGCAAAAAAGAAACCAAAACAAAAATTTGTGAGGAAACTGGGGTTTACCTTCTTCATGGCTAGAATGACTGACATTAAAGGTAATATTTTTCAAGTAGATGCTATCATGGTAGACGAGTCTTTGGCAATCCATCCCCAAAATAAATAATACAGTATTTGTAAGCATTGCATGCATAAATATATATGTGACACATTTCAGATCACCAGAATCAATCCTCTAGTAAACCAGATTTGCCATTTGAGGAAATGTAGCTTCTTAAAAAATGGACAAAATGTTTTTGTAGTTCATGCTGATTACAATTCACTTCAGACAAAGACTGTGTTCTCATACCTGTCTGTGTGGCATCTTGCGTATTTAGGGCAAGACAGCACTATGAATAAAAATAATAATTGTCCCACATTTTAAAAAGTCTTGCACAACGTAAAACAGCATCAACTGTAAGTCAACAGTATAGTTTGCAACTAAGAACAATCCTGTCCAGACACAGACAATTATTCCTTAACTACCAAAGCCATTTTGCCAGTCTCCCAACTAATTACAATAAAGCACTCAGTCTGCACATTGAACTCCCACATGCCAGTTTGCTTTACAAAGTCAGTAAACTTCTAAAACCTCTATAAAGTGTCTGAATGGTATAGGCAGGCATGCTGTATTTTTAACATTGGGTCCACTACAAAGAAACTAATGTATTTCCCTAAATATGGTTCAGTCATGAGAGCAATTCTTATGAGACCAAGTATTTAAACAAAAATTTAGTTACCTCAAGTTCCTTCTCTTCTCCCTTTCTTTGCGAAAGGATGCAGGCTGGCTAACTAATCCTGTGTGAGACACCTCACTAGACTGATATCTATCTTTAAAAAAAAAATCTCAAGGGAAAACTCCTTACTTCATCTTCCACTTAAAATTTACACCAACAGGAGAGCTATGCAGTTACCCCTTCAGACAGGGATGACATTACCTCCATCCTTGGCCTTTTGTTTACTGGTAAAGATTCAATAAGTGCTAACCAGTGGTAGCTTTTCATGGGAATTATAGTCCAGTGCCTTGTCATCTTGTATGTTTTTTCTTTAATTTTCAGTCAGAACGGGCTTCAGTCTGACTGACCTGTCATCTATCTGAAGCTGTAATACCTCAGTATTTAAGTAAGGTGTTATGCACTAACGATGTCTACTATGGTTGATAATTAAAATTCCACTGCCCTTCTGCTAAACTGATCACTTAAATGTCACTTCCAGAAACAAAGCTTTATAGTAAGTATTTGAGATGTAATTAAGAAATGTTCACAAAAATATACATGCAATTATAAAAAGCTTTCTCACTAGGCTTGATCCAAAGTTAAATATACTACCCATACAGAACAGAGGACAGATTATATCTAGACAAATTATAATTTAATGATTACATTTCCAGCATGTTGACAAATTCTGGCAATTCTCATTCACAAGCAAAGGCAAAGGTGATGGAATTAAAAACATGAAACACTCACAAGCCCTGAACCCTGGGCTTCCCTAAGGCTGCAGTTGGGGTTGGCTGATTCTGCTTAAGAGAGATGATCTCTGGTCTTTCCCAGCAAAGAGATAGCATTTGTTCATCTTCACCAGGATCAACAAGAGACTTTCCTTTAATCTTAACAGCACTTGGACTTACTCTGAACTGAGGCGACAGGACCTATAATTCTAAAAAGCCCCTAAACCAGTTACTGAGGCATGATACTTACCCGCACCTATCTGATGTGTAACATAAGCATGGTAATAGTGAAGGAGGGGAAAATTAAATTCATAAAGTGAATGAAGCATTTTTTTCATAGCAAAGTTGCTTTGTAGGTAAAAGTGATTTGTGGACTTCACTCTGAACACTTTTAATCAAGAGTATTAATCGCATTTTGGTACACATACCAGAAAGAATCTACTGCTGCAAAAATACAGGCATCAACATGTGCAACATACAAAACGCTACTTAGGAATCTAAACAAAAGCCATAATATATTATGCAAGAAAAACAAGAAAACAAGCATTTCCTGTGGAAAAAAAAAAATCTATCCTTCTATTTCACTTGGTCAAACTGCACTTAAAAATCAGTGAGTATTTGCCTAAATAAGGTCCTCAAGATTTAAGATCTTTCAGTCCAATCCTATAGTACTTGAACTACTCCAATTCTACAACAAAACACTGTACAAACAAAATATTTTTCCCTGTTCCTTTGTCATCCTGTCATTCTCTGCTGCAATAAAGAACTGAAGAGGCATTTAAGGGCTTCGTTTTGCTGGTTTGAGTACAGAGTATAAAAAAATTCATAACCAGAGTAAGCCTTTGAAACCTAAGGAACTGTCTTTAACAGTTGCTTTTGGAAAGGAGACAAAACATCAGTCGCAATATTAACAATCTGATAATTACAAGACTTCAGGACTCACTTCTGCAACTTCATGAAGCAAGAAAGTGGAACAAGAAAAGAACAAAGCTGCCTTGAAAAATTAGAAAAGTTGGCTTGAAAGGGTTCAAATTTTCCAGGTATCTTAAATGAGGAATATAACACAAGGTGAAATTAGAGCGGTAAAGGACATACTACTTCTATTTGAAAGACAAATACCAAACACCATATTACTTTAAGTTAGAACATTTGGTATGTTACTTCAGCCACAACATTTAATTCTTTCCTGCATCTTTGTGTTGAGTTTTAATGTGAAGATTTCCACGCTTCCCCTGTGGCTGATATAAAGTCCTCAAGCAAGATGACAACTCAAAAGTATTTAAAGCTAAGAACTTTGGGTTTCTATATGCCACCAGATTATACAGTCTTCAGACAAAAGACCAAATGAAGCATTAAACTTTTAGTAGTTCTATTAATATCTTAAAGTTCTAGTTTTTAACTAACATTACCATAAGGAGACTAAACAGAGGAAAGAATTTGTACTTTAAAGGGTTGGGGTTTTTTTGTCCTAAATAATGGACTACGTTTAAATATGAGTTCAAAACACATCCATCAACTTTTCTTTGTCAAATTTTATGGCTACTTCCCCTACAGTGCTGTGTTTGGATTTGTGACCAAAATAGTGCTGATAACACAACAGTGTTTTGGCTATTGCTGAGCAGCGCCTGCACAGCATGTAGGCTTTCTTTTTCTCTCACTCTGTTACTCCCAGGGAGTAGGCCGAAGTTGGGCTAGAGGCTGGGAGGGGACATGGCCAGGACAACTGACCACCACTGACCAAAGGTATCCTCCATGCCATATAGCATCATGCTCTGCAAAAAAAACCCCAGGGGGTATGTCTTCCCATAGCTCAGAGACTGGCTGGGCATTGGTCTACTTGTGGGAGGTGGTGAGTGCCTTTGCATGACTGTTTTCCCCTCTTCCCTCCACTTATTAAACTGTCTTTTTGCTGTTTCTCTTCCTATTCTCTCCCCTTCCCACAGGGTGGGAGGGGGTGGTGAGCGAGCGGCTGTGTGGTTGCTTAGCTGCTGACCAGGATCAACCCACAACACATGCATCTGCAATGTAAAAGTAACTTCTAGAAGTAACTTCTAAATCTAACAAAATTTAATATCCAACAGAGGACACAGAAGTGCAAACCTTAGCCTGTATAATCATATTCTGTTGATGTCTGAAGGAAATACTCAAAGAACAGAACCCTTCCTTGTAAAGCAAGGTGGATCAAAGTCAGGTTGATGGAGATAGTAGAAAGCAAATATTAGAGTGCCATTAAACTGAAAGTTAGTAAATAAACCTGGAGAGGTCTGTACCAAAATACTAGGAGTGACCTCAAAACACTCCAACAGGGAAATACAGACCAGTCCAGACTAGGCATAACGAGACACCAGAGAGCCCTTTTCAGTACAAAGTCTTGTACTTTGCCTGTCTAGACAAGAGGGGGGAAAGCTCCCGTTCTGAAAACAAGCCAGCATGATCCTTCTTTCATGAATAATGTTTCAAAGCTAGGCAGTTTTCCTCTTCATTTTCAAGCGGCAATTAGTGAAACATCAGTGGGTTGGTCAGCAACACTCTGACTAGAGCTAAACCTGAAGCAAGATGACAGCTACAGCCCTTCTTATGTCTTACTATGTTGGCAATTATACCTGCAGCACAATTTTAAAAATTATCTTGCCGATATACTGATTCTTCAACATAAAGTTTTAATAAACATACTTCCAGGTAGAACTAAACTACCTTGGAAAGAAAAGAATACCAAGAATACTCTTATGAACGTTTCCTATTTTTATAAATTGTATGCAAGTAGTATAAGTAAGTACATTGCTCACATGTTCAAGGTAGATGCTTGTATGTATAAACTCAATAGAGTATATGTAGACTCTCTATACAAATGCCCATTAATATGACTGCATTTCAAATGGTTAACTGAAGGTTATGTTTCAGCTGTAACAGCTAAACATGGACTTGCCTCGTGATACAAAAAACGCCTCTGATCACAGGTTTTTTATTGTGAGATGCAAGATCTGCTGTATTGGGTGGGCTTATTTTACACTTTCTGTGCCTACCCAACAAGATAATTTTATCCTTGCATTCAGCTTAATTCTTTTAGACTTCATTTACACTTGACTTCATCCATATGAACAGCATTCCCATTGTTTTGTCATCCCACTGACTGTAGGGCATTTTTAATTACAGTTAAGTGCTGTTTGTTTTTGTAATGTAAGTCTAACCACAGGCCAAGAAAAAAAAAAGTGATGCAGTGTCATATTTAAAAAATATGGGGGTTTAGGCCACTGTTACAATGCATGTCACAGCTATTTACTTAATGGGTCTGAGATGATTATCTGACCCAGGGGCAGAATTCTCTTCCATCCATTCGAATAAAAAAAAACCAACTATATATGCAGCCAGTGATCTAAAATTGTTGTGACTAAACTGTAGTAGCACAGCTCAAACACACAAAATGAAAACCTAAGTGATGTCTGGGACTTAACTGGGGTGTAAAGGCACTCTCCCAAAACCCAGTGAACTGGTAGCAGCCCTGGCAGTACAGCCAGCAGAGGGTGATGAAATACCCTACTGTCGTCACGTGAACAGAAGGTGAAAATCTCTTTGCCTCCAGGTGGATCTAGGCCTCTAGAATAAAGGCCTAATTTCTAATTTCTTACATAAAGATTCCATTTTAAGTATGTCATCATATTTCTTTATACTCCTGTTCATATTGCAACACATAACAGCCTGAAATAAAATATGTTAAAGGACATCATCACCTGTTATAAGGGTAATAAGAGGCAGAAGAAGTAAGTTGAGGAGGGTAGGAGGAAGCACACTTCACTAGAGATTAAAGAAACAGAAACCACAAATACCAGAGTCAGTACAATAAAACCCTGTTCAACCTCTGATAAACATCTGTCTGCATATTATTTTTAATATTGTAGATTGTAGCTTTATAATGGGAAGTAAATCATAAATAGCAGGCAGTGTACACAAGGAACATGTTTATTTGGGAAAAAGCTTGGTTAATAAGGAAGATGGCAGGCTGCCATGCAATCTAATAAACCTCCATTCGTGCAGGGAAGGGAGGGATAAATAGGTCTTTACAAAACAAAACAAAAAAAAACACTTCATAAAAAGAACGCTAAGCAAAATACCAGCAAAAATGAAATCAGCTTATGCAGAGTAAGATGCAGAGCTGTAAGCCACAGTCAAAGGCCTGTCCTCGCTGCCCACAGCCTCACGCAGGACAGGGAAGTCTGTTCTCAGAGCCACGCAACGTGGAGACCGAAAGACCTTCTCTTCCCAGGGGAGATTACAGCCTTAAAACCAGACTGATTGAAAGAAGATTGTTACTGCTTCAAAACCACTCTCATTTGCTGAGCTGCTACTCTCTTGCAGTCCCCCATGCTCGCTTGCTTATCCAGCAATTATCTTTTCATCATCTTCTTAAGGCAAAGCCTGAAGCTATGCCCTTTAACTAGTTACTATTTATGCCAGTAGCTAAAGGAAGCAAACACAATATTCTTACGTACAGGTAGTGAAATCTGCTGTTCAGTTCACTACTTCAGGGGTGTTACGACACTTCACTAAGCTTGCCTTAATTAATAGCCTGAATGAAATTAAAGTAGATGCTGTGGGGACAACTGAAAGACCTCCTTTATTTGAGGTTTGTCAAAGGGGTCGGTTTTTCTCCATGACCTTTCCTCCCCATTGTCATGGTTTAGACCCAGTGAGCATAATCACCACACAGTTGCTCACTCACTCTTCCCCCTGCCGGGATGGGGAGAAGAATCAGAAGAAAAAAGGTGAAAGCTCATGGGTTGAGACAGGGACAGACACTCACCAATTATGGTCATGGGCAAAACAGACTCAACTTGGGGAAAAAAAAATTAATTTGTTACCAATAAAATCAGAGTACGATAATATGAAACAAACCCAAATCTTAAAAAAAACCACTTCTCCCCACCTCTCCGTTCTTCCTGTGCTCAACTTCACTCCCAATTTCTCTACCTCCTCCCCACCAGCAGCAAAGGGGGATGGGGAATGGGGGTTGCAGTCAGTTCATCACATGTTGTCTCTGCCACTCTTTCCTCCTCCGGGGCAGGACTCCTCACACTCTGCCCCGGCTCCAGCATGCAGTCCCTCCCACAGGAGACAGTCCTCCACAAACTTCTCCAACACAAGTCCTTTCCATGGGCTGCAGTTCTTCACAAACTGCTCCACATTGCCCCCCATGGCCGCAGGGGCACAGCTGCCTCACCATGGGCTGCACCACGGGCTGCGGCGGGACCTCCGCTCCAGCGCCTGGAGCACCTCCTCCCCTCCTTCTGCACTGACTTTGGGGAACTGCCAAGTTGTTTCTCTCACATATTCTCACTCCCGTCTCCTGGCTGCAATTGCACAGGGCTTTTTCTCCCCCTTCTTAAATGTTATCACAGAGGCGCTTCCACCGTCGCTGATGGGCTTGGTCTTGGCCAGTGGTGGGTCTGACCAAAAAAAGCTTCTCACAGGAGCCACCCCTGTAGCCCCCTCCCCCCCACTACGAAAAGCCCACCACATAAACCCAATTCACCCATATACACCTGTCTCTGGTGCTAAAAGACACAGAAAGGCCTCTTCCTGAAGTCCACTGGGAGATTACGAGAAGAGTTTTTGTTTACACTATAAACTTTTTCGCACCTACGCTGAACCCAGGAGACTGGCTGTGGCTCAGCCACCATCCTTCCCCTGCAGCGAGCTGCCACAGCCCCACAGCAGGGACCAGTGCTCCCCTGAGCAGGTCTCTTTGAGAATGAGGAGCTGAGAGTTCCCATCAGAGCACTCATCTCAAACGGACAAGCCTCTCCCACCTGACCTCAAAAACCACCAGGCTCACCCAAACAGCCAGTTATGCCACTACAGGAAATAAAGGGAAGGTGCTTTTATTGCCACCTTCATGGATGATCTTTTCTGATTTATTTATCAGTTATCTTTCCAGAAGACAGCAGAGCAGAATTACAGTACAGGTCTTATCACTTATCTTTCCATAAGACAGCAGAGCAGAATTACAGTACAGGTTTGTATTTTCTGCCTTTCCACCCACTTGCTTTTCCAGACGTCGCGATGACCCGCCTGTTTAGGACCACACAGCACTGAAATGCCAGAACTTCTCAACAAAATTCCAGAACTGTGTCCCCTGCTCTGTGCTCATGTAAAGCCTACTTTACACCCCCACCAAAGGAGTCTGACACCTTCTCCAGCCACAAAGCTTCTGCAGAAGCCCTGCACTCCCCGACTCGGGGACAACAATGCAACTGAGCCACAGTCTTGACTTTGACCGGTGAGGTGCCTGGGTCAGAGCCCACAGTAAAAAGGACACAGAGCGCCACGGCACACACGTGAAGCTGTCAAGGTGGTGGATAAGGAACACCTTCACTCCAGCTGCTGAGAAGGAACAACCTACAAGGGATGGGTTTCCACAAGTCATGATAAGGCCAGGCATTTCTCCCAGTTCAGTGCAGTGACAAAGTGGGGTCCACTACAGCATGCCAGGCCCACCCACAGACCCACGTCCCGGCCCAGGGAGGTGCCCGATGCCCAGGGCTGCCTTGGTGCCCCTGGCTGCCTGCTCCTGGCTGGGGCAGTGGGACAGGCCCTGGCTGCCAGGCCCTGCCCTGATAGACGCAGGGGAGCCTCCGCTGCCCCCTGACATTGCTGTAAGTACCAGCAGAGTTTTCCTAATTAAGTATGGGGAAGGCACATTGGTGACTCAGCTAATGACACTCTAATTTTCAGCTGTGAAATTACACAAAGAGACGATTAAAAATACATTAAATATATACCTTATAATTTTTGTCAAGCACAATGTCATTATCAAGTGCAGATGAGAAGTTAAGGGTATGTGCAAACTACATTTTCTTAACATCTGGTGCTCCTTAATAATAATTCAAAGAATTTCTGAATTATGGTAAATATTTTAAAATTATCTTAGTTGGTTTTCTTCTTAAAAAATCTTTAATAATCACAAGCACTGTCACCAGGTTTGTAGAGTGCTGCATACATAGAGAAATATAAAATTAAAAAATCATGTTACTGTAGCAGCTTCTTGTTCTTTCTTTGGAATATTGTTTGCACAGCAAATAGCTCAAGACTACACCATTTTGTCAAGTAACATCACAACTTTTGAATCCAGTGAAATATAGACTAAAACTTCCTCACCAGCACACACAGAAGGAAAGAAGGACAGTGGTGATGAAGAATGGAAGCTTGCAAGGGCAAGGGCCAGCAGGAGGAAGAGGGTTCCCCTGAAGTCTGAAGTGCCTTTGCAGAACCGCTTCACTGCTCTGCAGACGAATGAGGAATCACCCATTGCACCAGGATGGGTGCACTGGAGCCGAGTAAAGCAGCCCAATCTCTTCCCTGGATAACAACCAGTGCATCCAAGAAACAGTGACGGGTGACAGTAGTAGGGGATTCTCTACTGAGAGGTACGGAGGCACCCATTTGCCAACCTGATCTGCTCTCTAGAGAGGTGAGCTGCTTACCAGGGGCTCGTATCAGGGACATCACAAAAAGGCTACCAAGCCTTGTACAGCCCACTGACTATTATCCCCTGCTGTTGGTTCATGTGGGCACCAGTGATACAGCCAGGAGCAGTCTGAATCCATCAGAAACTATTACAGAGCCCCGGGAGCAGCAGTAAGGGACTCTGGAGCACAAGTAGTTTTTTCATCAATCCTTCCAGTCAAAGGAAAGGGGTCTGAAAAGGCCAGTCAGATTTACCAAATCAACAAATGGTTACAGGAGTGGCACAACAGCCAGGGGTTTGGCTATTTGGATCATGGGACTTGCTTTGAGAAACCTGGTCTACTGAGCGCTGACGGGGTCCATCTGTCGGAGAAGGGGAAGAGCATCTTTGGTCATAGGCTTGCTAACCTGGTGAAGAGGGCTTTAAACTAAAGTTGCCAGGGGAGAGGAACCTCAATCCATCCCAGTCATACCATTTTGAAGCCAAGGCCAGCAATAGATGCCCAGAGCCTGGAGAAGAATCACAGACCAGCAGGAAAGCACCTGAAGGGCAACACAAAGGACTTCTTGCCAGTAAGTCAGCTTCATTGGGGGCCCAACTGAAGTGTCTCTATGCAAATGTGCATAGCATGTGGAATAAACAAGAGGAGACATGTGCAGGGCTGCAATCTCATTGGCATCATGGAGACGTGGTGGGATGGGCCCTATGACTGGAACATTGAAATGGAGGGATACAGACTCTTCAGGAAGGACAGGCAGGGGAGACAAGGAGGGGGTGTCACCCTCTATGTCAGTGACCAGCTGGAGTGCATGGAGATCCACATGGGAATGGATAAGGAGCCAACTGAGAGCTTACAGGTCAGGATCAAAGGGAGGGCAGGGACACGGTACATTATAGTGGGGGTCTGCTACAGACCACCGGACCAGGAGGAGGAAGTGGAAGAAATCCTCTACAGGCAGATAGGCACACCCTCGCTTTCACAAGCCCTAGTCCTCATGGAGAACTTCAACCACCCCGATATCCAGAAGGATTCTGGAGTGTGTCGATGACAACTTCCTTCTCCAAGTTGCCTCCAAGGAGCCAATGAGGAGAGGTGCTATGCTAGACCTAGTTCTCACCAACAAAGAAGGGTTGGTGGGGAATATGAAACTCAAGAGAAACCTTAGCTATAGTGACTACAAAATGGTGGAATTCAAGATCTTTATGGCAGTGAGGGGGCTGCACAGGAAAACAACTATCAGACTTGGGCCTTTTCAGGGATCTGCTTGGTAGAGTACCATGGGATAAAGTCCTGGAGGGAAGAGGAGCCCAAGAAACCTGGTTAGTAGTCAAGGATCAGCTCCTCCAAGCTCAGGAGTGATGCATCCCAACAAAGCAAAAGAGAGACAAAAATGCCAGGAGGCCTACATGGATGAACAAAGAACTCCTGGGCAAACTCAAACACAAAAAGGAAGCCTACAGAGGGTGGAAGCAAGGGCAGGCAGCCTGGGAGGTATACAGAGAAACTGCCTGAGCAACCAGGGATCAGGTTGAGAAAGCTAAAGCCCTGACAGAATTAAATTTGGCCAGGGATGTCAAGGGCAACAAGAAGACGTTCTATTGGTATATCGTTGATAAAAGGAAGAATAGGAAAAACGTGGGCCCTCTCTGGAAGGAAACAGGAGACCTGGTTTTCCAGGATATGGAGAAGGCTGAGCTACTCAATGACTTTTTCGCCTCAGTCTTCACTGGAAAGGGCGCAAGCCACACCACCCAAATCACTAAAGGCAAAGGCAGGGACTGAGAGAATGAAGAACTGCCCACTGTGGGAAAAGATCAGGTGCGAGACCACCTAAAGAACCTGAAGGTGCACAACTCCATGGGACCAGATGAGATACAACTGCAACTCCTGAGGGAACTGGCAGACATAGTTGCTAAGCCACTATCCTTCATATTTGAGAAGTCATGGTAGTCAGGGGAAGTTCCTGCAGACTGGAAAAGGGGAAATATAACCCCCATTTTTAAAAAAGGAAATAAGGAAGACCCAGGAAACTACAGACCAGTAAGTCTCACCTCTGTGCCCAGCAAGATCATGAAGCAGATCCCCCTGGAGGTTCTGCTGAAGCACATGGAAAATAAGGAGGTGATTGGTGACAGCCAACCTGGCTTCACCAAGGGAAAATCATGCGTGACAAATTTAGTGGCCTTCTACAATGGGGCTACAGCATTGGTGGATAAGGGAAGAGCGACTGACGTCATCTACCTGGACTTGTGCAAAGCATTTGACACAGGCCCACATGACATCCTTGTCTCCAAATTGGAGAGACATCGATTTGACAATTGGACCACATGGTGGATAAGGAATTGGCTTGATGGTCGCACCCAAAGAGTTGTGGTCAATGGCTCAATGTCCAAGTGGAGATTGGTGACAAGTGGTGTTCCACAGGGGTAGTTATTGGGACCATGATTGTTTAACATCTCTGTGGGAGACATGGAGAGTGGGATTGAGTGTGCCCTCGGCAAGTCTGCCAATGACACCAAGCTGTGTGGTGGACACACTGGAGGGAAGGGATGCCATCCAGAGGGACCTTGACAGGCTTGAGAGGTGGGCCTGTGCAAACCTCATGAAGTTCAACAAGGCCAGGTACAAGGTCCTGCACCTGGGCTGGGGCAATCTCAAGCACAAATACAGGCTGGGTGGAGAATGGATTGAGAGCAGCCCTGAAGAGAAAGACTTGGGGTGTTGGTTAATGAGAAGCTGAACATGAGCCAGCCATGGGCGCTTGCAGCCCAGAAAGCCAACCGTATCCTGGGCTGCATCAAAGTGTGACCAGCAGGTTGAGGGAGGTGATTCTCCCCCTCTGCTCTGCTCTGCTCTCATGAGACACCACCCGGAGTACTGCATCCAGCTCTGGAGTCCTCAGCACAGGAAGGACATGGACCTGTTAGAGCAGGTCCAGAGGAGGGCCACGAAGATGATCAGAGAGCTGGAGCACCTCACCTACAAGGTCAGGCTGAGAGAGTTGGGGTTGTTCAACCCGGAGAAAAGAAGGCTCCAGGGAGACCTTACAGTAGCCTTCCAGTACTTCAAGGGGGCCTACAGGAGCGATGGGGAAACACTCTGTATGAGGGAGTATAGTGAGAGAACAAGGGCTAACGGTTATAAGCTGAAAGAGGGTAGACTTAGATTAGATATTAGGAGGAAGCTTTTTCCTGTGAAGCTGGTGAGACACTGGAACAGGTTGCCCAAAGAAGCTGTGGATGCCCCATCCTGGAAGTGTTCAAGGTCAGGCTGGATGAGGCTTTGAGCAACCTGGTCTAGTGGAAGGGGGTTTGGAACTCGATGATCTTTAAGGTCCTTTCCAACCCAAACCATTCTACGATTCTATGATCTTTAAGGTCCCTTCCAACCCAAATAATTCCATGATTCTAAGCCATTTCGCAGATGCATTGCTAGGTTTTGACTGCAGTCCTAAAAATGGGCCCAGAAGAGGACACAACAGCTACTTCAACACACGAGGACTATCTGGGGGTTCAGGGAAATGGGATGACTGGTGGGAAGAAGTGCTGTATTTATGTTCTCTGTTATTAAATTAGGTCAGATTACTTAAGACTGTGACCCCTGTAAGGCAGGAACTGTTTTCAGTTAGCTCTTCTAGAAGGTACTGAACTACAGAATGAATCCATTCTCAGCTGAAATTGTGTAACATTACTGAAGCCAAAAGGGGTCTGAGAATACACCCAAGAACTGGACTTTCCATACAAGTATTATATGATACAGGCAAGAGTATATCATGTTTCAGGTGGCTGTTCAGAAGTGGTCAAGCTAATACTGATGACAGTACTTTTTTACACATCTTCCTATGCATATTGTGCAGAAAATGTAAGAGAAAAGAATGTATTTACTATGTGTCATCACTTACAGAGATTCCACTGTAATGTGAATACCAGATTTTAATAGACAAGAGTGTTCTCCTTTTATTTCTCAATGGCATTTTAATTGTGCAATGTACACCAATGTGAGTAATAACAAGTTATTTTATCATCTGTAACATGTTCTCCAATTCACATCTGCAGAGATTTTCATGTTCCTCTAGTAAATACCTTGTCACTGTTAGTTTTTGTACTTTAAAAACAATTACCCCTTAAGTCCAATTATCTAGAAAGTGTTTAACTCGGGTCACTGTGCCTCAGTGTTCACTTAACAAAAATTATAAGCAAAATAATACACGGGGTACAGCCAAAGAGATTGCTCTCAATGGCTTGCATCGTACAGCATAGACAGTGTTTTTTACAAACAAGTACTGTCTTGTATCAATTGTTATTTAATTCTTCAGTCCTTATTCAGCTCTATCTGAGTCACACATTTTATTCACCTTAGTACCTTTCCCAGAAGGCTGGGGTTTTATGGCTAAACCTTTTAAAAATTAAACAAAATAACATTTTTCTATTAGAAAATTCCTCTTTTCTACCCATTGCCTTCTCCTCCAGACAGTTTCCATGAAAACTCCCTCCCAAATATATATTGCATTGCAAACATATACAAACTCCCACTTACATGCATTTTCATATGGCGGAGATGGTAGTCATTCAGCTTGCCTAATATTTTCCCCTATAATCATCTTAGAGAATCCTTCCCATGTTAGCTGCGTGCAGCAAGTCCGTGATGCTGAGCGGGAAGAACACTCTTGGGCTACAGAAGTGCCTTTTCTTTGTCCCAAGAAATTCTCTTCTGCTTTTATGGAAATAAAAACTGTTAAAGAAAATAGCAGTTATCTTTCCATTTTCTGCGTTAGGAGAGTCTCTGGCAATGCTCCAAAATAACTAAAAGGCGCAGACACTGTGAGGCTCCAGCGATACCACTGCCAGAGCAGCAGCCCAAACCATAGCAGGACAGCAGTGGAGCAGGCAGATTAACTGTGGTGGGGAAAGGGGGAGAGCTCTGCTCTCCCACACTTTCACACAAGATTTTCATTTCACTTCCAGGTATCTGTGCTGCCAGTAGACGTTACTACAATCACCATATGCTTCTCTTTTCTCCATGAGTGCCCCCCATGTTCAGGGCACAGGACAGACAAGAGGGAAGAAATGTGAACACACAGCAAAATCAGTATTTTATGGGTTGAGAGTGTCTCATTTAGCAACCTAAGCAGCACAGTTTCAATAAAGATTTTTTCACACTACAATTATGCAACTTTTTTTTAAGCATCAGCAACATATTTGACCATATAGCAGCTATTTAACCAAGATTATTTCATAATTTCCAGGCCAAAGTGCTTACAAAGTAGACTATGCAGAAAACACTGATGCAGGCATCCCGAAGAAATCTCTGCCATATAAATTTTTCTGTTGTTAAAACAGTATCATTTAAAAGGTAACAGTGCATTTAGGACAGTACATTTCTGGTTGTGAACACGAACGTACAATTAACACAATGCTGGATGGCACCAGGTCTATCCATGCACCATGCAGTATCTTGGGAAACTTTACGACACAGAAAACCAAAGCAAACAGCTTTCCTTCCCCAAACCACATTTAACTTTGCAGATACACTGTGTTTGAATAAGTAACTAATAAAAAGGCACAAGCCTGACATGATGCAAAACTTGTGTATGAACAGTCTCTAGTTCACAAGCTCAGGCCACAACTACACCACATTGGTAAGAACCAACGTAAACAAGCTGGAGTGCTGTGTTCCCATAACCAAACGCTTTGGGCTGCCTAAAGGGGTGGGAATAGCCTTCCTCTGCTGTCAGCTGCATCTCCCATCCATGCCTGGCCGCTTCTCTGGAAGGAGACAGAGAAACTAAGGAGGTTTTCAGTGGGTCCATTTGAATCAGGTGGTCCCCTCAACCCAAGCACCATCCCGCTAACTAAGCAGCAGGGCAGTGAGGAGGGAGGAGACTGGATTGGGGTGCCAAGGGAGGAAGGATGGTGCCAGGGCACCCAGGTATGATGGTAAGGGCTTATCTTCACAGCTGATATCTCCACATCTGGCTTGGGGGGAGGCGCACAGCCTGGCACCCTGCTGGCACAGCTGGCTTTGGGAAGTTAACCATCCTTGCCCCTTCCTAAAAACAGTTTTGCAAAAGGAGCACGGTCTAGTTACACCGGAGGCCTGGTGCCCACTGTACCAGCACACCTGAGGGAATGCCAACCTGCCATGCACACGTACCTGTGTGACCTGGGCTTGGGGGACCACTGACAGATGAAGCTGACTTTACTCATAAAATATGCATTATGTTTGAGAGCCAAGCAGCATTTGATCTCCAAACCACACTCCAAAATCCTGACACATTACCTCAAGCCTACGACTCTTTTGGACATTATTTCTGGCTGTGGTTTTTCTTAATATGTTGGGCTGGAAACTACCACAGTTGACATGCAGATCAGCCACGCCAGCCTTGAGACAGCAACGTCTGTCAGAGACAGGGTAGGCGGCTGATAGCGATAACGATTTCAGCCATCTAATTTTAATCTGCCACTGTATATCTGTCAGAAGCCCTACAGAATTTTTTTGGGTGGGGACAAGAGATGGGCTAGGACAAATCTCCGGTTACAGCTCAAGTTATCAGTATATATCAATGACAAGTTAAAGCATGTAAAAAATTATACAAGTGATGTGCTGAACACAGAGAACCACCCAAAACCATGGCAGCCAGAGAATAAACAGCCAGAGCATTGGTAACTCAACAGCAGCTAATTGTATTTTAACTGCGGGCGAAGTAGTTTGTCATATTGTACCAGCTCATTATTACTAATCTGTTTAGAGACGGTGATAATTTTCTGTGTTTTTGTAAGCCAACATAATTAAACTGAGGTCAGTTTCATAGTGCTGGTCTCTCCTCAAGACTTCAAATAGTGAACTCACAGCCAAGAGAAAAAGCCAGCTAACAGGGCACACTGCTAATTTGCAAGCAAAAACAAAGAAACAAAGTATTTGTAGACCTTCCTTGTGTTCCATCACATCCCTCTAATTTGGTTAAAAAATTAATGTTAAGATACTAAGAAAAACTATCTAAACAGATTCATTTTCCTTGTCACTAGGAAATATTTCCTTAAAACATAACACGTGTTACTATTCAATATTATACTAACACAGAAAAAAAAACTTCTCCAGAGAGGTGTTAATTCCAAAATCCAGGCTGCAGATTAAAAACCTTTTATGATTTGCAGGCACTTTGTTCAGATAGATGAAAATAAAAAGAATGATCACACATCCTCAAGAAAGAAAAAGGAAGTTCAACAGCTACCAAGATAAGGTAAAGAGCAATCTAGCACACAAATACGTGGGGATCAAATTCAAAGGTGAGTGAAACTCCACAGTAGTGTAACATAGGGCTTCCTGATTTTTTCTTAGCCCAATTAAACTCTCAGCTATTTACTGATATTTAATGAAGACTACAATTAAATTAACACTGTGAACATGTTAGCACATTTTAGTAAGTTTGTGCACCAAACCTATCGTTTGTAAGGTCTGAGCTGAGATGCAGCTTCCAGTGTGCAAACCCTGCCTGTTCTTCACAACATCCACCTAAAGCCCTCAGCAACAGCTTGCACGAGCCCTCTGTACTTTCTGTTAGAGTGGCTTAGGCACAAACTAGCTAGAGAAGCTGTAATTAGTAACAGCAGAGAAATAATATTGAAATATGTCTTTTAACGCAGTAACACTGTATTTGAGTTGACAGCAAATGATTTAATGTGCTCTACCACCTAAGAGACAGAAGACAGAAGCAATGGTGGCAGGACTATACACCCTGTTAAAAGGTCATTCGAAAGGGTAGGAAGCCCCTTTCATAACAGATCAGGGTTATATGAGGGCTACAGGCTTTTCAGAAGGGATAGAAAGGGGAGGAGGGGAGGGGGAGTTGCCCTCTATGTTAGAGAGTGGATAGAGTGCGAAGAGCTGCATCTGAGAAACCGTCACGACCAGGTTGAGAGCTTATGGGTTAAAATCAAGGACTGGTCCAGCAAAGGACATCTAGTGGTTGGGGTCTACTACAGCCCACCTGATCAGAGAGAACCTGTTGCCGAGGCCTTCTTGCTTCAGCTGCAAGAGGTGTCATGCTCACAGGCTCTTCTCCTGATAGGGGATTTCAACCACCTAGTTATCTGCTGGGATAACAACACTGTGGGCTGCAAACAATCCAGGAGACTCCTGGAGTCTGTTGAGGATAACTTCCTGGTCCAGATATTAGATGGATCGACCTGAGGAGAAGCGTTACTAGACCTGGGGCTCACCAATGTAGAAGAGAGCATTAGAGAGGTTAAGACTGGGGGCAGCCTGGGCTGTAGTGACCATGCCCTGGTGGAGTTTGTGATGTTGAGGACTATGGGCCTGTCAAAAAGCAGAGTCAGGACCCTGAACTTCAGGAGAGCAAACTTCCAGCTGTTCAAGGAATTACTGGATGGGATCCCCTGGGAAACGGTCCTTAAGGGCATAGGAGCAGAACAGAGCTGGCAGCTCTTTAAGGACACCCTTCTGAGAGTGCAAGAGTCCTCCAGCCCCCGGCAGAAGAAATCAAGGAAAGGAGGCGGGCAACCGGCATGGCTGAACAAGGACCTGCAGCTCAAACTGAAGGAAA
>NW_010100154.1:0-30193 GCF_000699245.1 Pterocles gutturalis
TTCCCCCAGATGGGGGGATGCACCACTCCAGGAGGCACTCACGGAACACAGATAACAGTCCCCACGTCCCAGACCAAAGTGAGGGGAAAAAATGACCACCTGGCCCCAGCTAACGATCCCCCCGGAAAGGGAGGATCCCGAAACTCACGGAACGGAGATAACGATTCAAGCGTCCCAGGCTGAGAGAGTTGACCGGAGTGTGTGTGTGTGGGTGGAAAGGCCTTGGGAGAGCGAATGCAGACACCTGAAGCGAGATGATCTGAAGCCCAAGGGCAGCAAAAGAAAGAGAGAGCTCTTCCGGAAGGGTCCTCACCTATATACTGGGTATGACGAGTATGATATGGAATAAACTATTGGCTGTTCTGAGTTTCAGTCTTAACCTAAGAGCAAATCCTATGCTAGCAAGCGGCCGTCCTTCTTCCCTGGTCTGCTGACCTTGTCAGCAGAACAAAACATCGTTCTTATCAGCTCTTCTACTGAGCATAAATCCAAAACACAGCCTCTTGCTAGCTATTTGTGAAGAAGAGGAAAAAAAAATTGACAGAGTTAACTTTGAGCAGTCTGTGCTTAACCCGCAACACACTGCTTAGCATAAACACAGCATAACTAACTGATTAATCTATGCCTGCCTTCAGTGAAAAATTTGTGACAACTTTCAGTGTTGTACAGGCTTTTTAGTACAGTACATGCTAGATTCTCAGTTAAGGGAATCCTCCTACTCCTCAAGGACATTTTGCATTTGCATTTAAAAGTTACTGAAAAGAATTCATAAGGAAAATTGGAAGATCATAGCAGACACAAGCACTTCCCCTTCCCAAGACAGTCTCTCTGGTACTAGACTACAAAATCAGGCTTCCTGTTGCTTAGTTTCTCTCCTACCCAATAAATGTCACATTCTTTTCTGCATAATGGTATATCAACAGCAGACATTACTTCCTACAGTCTATCTAAATTGTCTTCCAAAACTGTTAAAAACACCTCTGAATTCCCTTATATCATTATATTCTGACTGCACAGCAGTGTTAGAAGCCTCTGCTAAAGATGAACTGGATTGCATTTTTTTTTCAGATGTGTATATTTGAATGAGAATTAAAGCTTTGCAGTGCACATTGCTTTCCACTAAGATGTAACACTCCACAATGATGTGAAAATGCATACTGAAATCTATGGAGAGAAAAGCAATTAAGAAAGGTGTGGTAGGAATTGAACTACCATGTTTGTTGTACAAATACAGTAATTTAGTATGTCCCTCCATTAGTAGCGTTTATGATTCACTGATGTTTCTTCAGCTTTTAGTGACATCAGAAGTGGAACACATGCTATTAAATGTGGGATTCACCTTCACAGTAGAAACAACACTTCAGCCACTGTATTTTATTCACAGAAACAGAGCTACTTGCCTATGGTATAGATACCTTGGAATCTATTGGAATACCTTAGAAATAGAGAGAAAAAGGCTAGAAACGAAACAAGATACTTGTGGCTGTTGGTAATTGTGTTAAAACATAGGAAAGAGCATAGCTGGTAGAAAATGTTTGACTGCAGAATTAGTGGGAGACTTACAGGATAGCCTGATAGACACTGGGTAGAATACAGTCAATATACAGAGTTAAATGCAGATTTTGAGAAGGGAAAACATACATATTATAAAAGTAGATAATTAAGAAAGACTTTATGAGCTTGAATGGCATGGCAGTATTAATGAGGACTTGCATTAGTGCAAATGGGATCACAATTTGGTGATTACATTGAAGTCAGTGGAGTTGATGTACTTTTTAATTACAGTGCACACTAGCTTTAAGAACAGAGGTCAATTAAACTGGTAAGTAGGCTTTTTGTTCTGCATGCCACTCTAAGAGCTTTATCTTCAGCATTCCTGAACTTTTAATTACCTGCTATTAGAAATATGCCAAACTGGTGCTTATCGAGAAAAATTCAGTTGCCCTTAACTCATTAAAAAGAAGGAATTAGATTGTTATATCACATTACACATCCCTAAAGTATAATCTAACTAAAAAAAAAAAAAAAAGGTGACCAAAAAAACCCCAAAACAAACAACCAAACAGAAACTTATAACACCATCTGCTTCATTATACCAATTTAACTGTGTGTCAGAAAGCCACTTTTCCTTTTGCATCAAAAAGACATGCTTAGGGTTATTATATGTCCTTCCATTTTTCTGTACGTCCACTTCCCCCCATATAAAAGCATAGCCTAATAAACATGAGGTTATTTTTTTAAAACCTGCACAATCTTATATAAACAGTTAAATACATGAGGGCTCACTCTTTCTATATATATTTTTTTAGTCACATAAAGCATATTTTTAACTAATTTAAATCATACTGAGAAAATGGTATTATGACTATGAAAATTATTTGTGCGTTCTGAGGACTAGAGAGTGATTTCTCAGATGATTACACATGATTTCACACTATGGTACCTATTAGTCTATTGATTAGGGACAGCTGGTCCTGCTGGAGATACAAGTTACTTTAAACACCAAGGAGCACTGGATCTCTAAAACCATATCTTACTGGAATGCAGGCTAAAACATGCAGACTCTCAAAATCAGATCTACTCGGTAAAACAGAACAAAATAAAGAACTGTCCCTGCTATTTCTACAAAGCTGATTCTTTCCTTGAGGAATGAGTCTGATCTTTTATACCCAACTATGGACCTTTGGGATTTTAGTAATCTCACACTCTTCTCACTGTCTTTGTGGCTATTGCTTATTTCCTTGATCTTCTCCAGTATCTTCTTCTGCTCCACTCATGCTTCAGCTTCTTTGCTCCTGTTATCTTCCTCTCTCTACTGCTCCCTCCACCCCCATGCTGCACTCCAGAAACTTCTTTCAGCTTAGCATTGTCTTTTATTTCAATAAAAGGGATGATGATTTCTGTCAACACACAACAGAAAGTTTCCTTTAACAAGTTTTCACCAAAGATGGAAGAAACTTCTATTAGGAGACTGTAAAGAAATGATTTTTCTTTCTACTGCTCAGTTATACTCTCTAAATACATAATAATATCTACTTAAAATAAACTGTAAGCAAATATGCATCTCTTGGTACAACACAAAAAGATATATTCATAACACTATTCATACCACAAAAATCCATAAGCACAAAACAAGATTTATATATATGACCCATAATTGATTGCTAGCTGAGATCAGGCATGACAGTAGTCAAGTATGTTAGGATAAGCAGGAAAATCTGGAGAAACTTCTGGCAAGGAAGTCAAAGTTGTCTTAATTTAGTGGCTCTCATGGTTAGGACAGGACAGGGCAGGACAGGATAGGACAAGAAAAGACAAGACATGACATGACATGACACGACATGACAAAACAAGGCAAAATAAGATTACACTTCTTTCGACTTTTGCAATAAGGTGATAATGAACATTAAAATACTCTAAAAGCAAAGAGAAAAAAATAAAAGTATCCTAATATGAAAAATAATGGCCATAACATGAAACTGAGGACCAATGAAGAAATATGTTACACTGACTGTGTTAATAATATTATAAAGGTAGAATCAAGCAGACTTGGGACCAAGGAGATATAAACCTTATAGTCAACACGACCATTCTCCTTCATCACAGTGAGGAACTCAGGATGTAATGGCTTGCTGTAGGTTTTCTCCCACTTCTTGAAGAAAGCTGGAATTCTTGACCTTATAGACGAGCAGTAGAAGGTTAAACCTAATGACAGAGAAAAAAAACATAGATACTAAAGAGTGTAACTGTTATTATTAATATATTTTTTTTAATTTCTAATAGAATTCTTTTTGTTGGTATGGGGTTTTTTCTTTTTCTTTTTTTTCAGTATATATAAGACTAATAAGAACTTTTTCATTATGTTGTTAAGATTTCAATTAGACTAGCAAGAAGCTGTTGGTTTCAAACATGTCTGCTCTATTTTTGCCCTCAAAAAAATTTTGTGTAAAAAATGAGAAGGTAATTTTTTAAGCAGGGCAGGCTTCTGAGGCTAATTCACTTTCCTGTGAATCAAAAATCCTTTTGCTATTTAAAGTTCACTAAAGTCTTTAAACGATAAACATTGTGAACAGTTTAGAAGTAAAATAGGTTTCATTACACCTTTCTTCTTAAATTATCCCTCAACTCTGCAGATTCTAGAACCAATTGTGCAATCCTGAGCAGAATATCGGTCAACCAAATAGGTACACTGGAGGCAAACAATGATAACTTCACACGCTAATGGAATGTTCCAAGATGAAGCATTTGAACTGCTTAATAGCATGCAGCAACTCTAATTGAGGTATCTGGAGTGCAATTGCTTAAATTGCAGGATACGGACATAGAGTCTCAACCCTCTTGTACGGTTTAATTGACTTTTTAATTACTACAAGTACACAGAACCTCAGTTTCACACGTCTTCAAAGCACTGTTGTTGTGTAATGAAAAAAAAAAAAAAAGGGGAAAAAAGATTCTAAAGTAATCCATGGAGAGGATCTTGAAAAAATTAATTTTAATACATTCAATATGTCATCTACACTTCTGTGTATATTTCAACCCTAATCTTCCTAATTTTCTATATGTCTGTTTCCTATTTCCTTTTTCCCTTTTCACAAAACCTAACCAAACTAATATTTTCCAATAAAGATGGAAAGAATCCACTTAATTTTATTTTAGTTGTCTTTACATTAGGTCTTAGAGAAATACTAATGCAGCTGTTCTTACTTGGGCCATTTATTTCCTTTTTTTTTTTTTTTATTATAATAGTCTCTTGCTTGAGAGGGAAGTATGGAATTGCCCTCATACTTGGGAAGAGAAATAGGAAGCTTGGAACACAGACTACTGTGTATATTATGCAACAAATGAGTAATACACAGTGATACTGACCCCCCCACCTGATGACCAAGTTTCAGCTCATTCCCAGCTAATGATCCCAGAGCAGGCAGAGTCCCAAAACTACAATCCCAGAATGGAGATAAGAGCCCAAGTGTCCAAGAGACCAAGAAGACCCTGAGAGACAGGTGACCCATTGAGAGGAGTGACCCTGAGAGAGACAACCCAGGGAGAGAGTGGTTGACTCAGAGCAAGGGAGCAATTCTGGACAGATCCTCATCTATGTGCTAGGCATGATGTGTGTGATAGGGAATAGACTATTGGACAATTTGAGTCTCAATCCTAAGCCTGAGGTTGAATTTTAAACTAGGAATTGGGGCTGTGCTCCCTCCCAGCTTCTCCTGCGCCTGCAGACACTGGCACAGCAGAGAAGCTGAAATGTCCTTGACTGTCCTGGCAACAACTATAAACATCAGTATGTTATCAGCCTTCTCAGCACAAGTCCAAAACATAGCCTTTTACTAGCTACTATTCAGAAAGTTAACTCTATCCCAGATGAAAGCAGGACATGGCATTCAGTCAAATTATTCAGAGTGAAACTGAAGTTTTTAACAGTTATGACTAGACATTTTTTTCATGGTGTGTCTAGCATGCATAATTTTAATCTAATTTACTGGGTTTCAACATCTTTATTCATATCTCCCTCAAAGATTCTGCCTGCTTTTCCTTAAACGCTAAAGAATAAAAACCAAGAGAAAAAATATACATGTTATAATTTAGATTTGTTTGCTTAAAATTAAGTGAAAAAAAAACCCCAAACCTGTACAGTTAAAAAAAATGTTAAAAGATCAAAATTAGAACTGTATTAAGAAGAAGAACACACACAACAGATGTCATGTCACTGACATTTTTCATCACCAATTAATGCTTTTAATCAAGAGTTCTTTACTTTATGTTCAGACTACTTACTCTCTTGTTCTTATCCTTCCTTTTATTATGTGCAGGTGACTAAGATTTTATGAAAAACATTTTCACCTTTTCCTTTGTCCTTTATCAGCTGTGATCCTGTGATTGATACTTGTCTAAAAATAACAGTCTTGTTCATTTAGTATTCCTATGAAATGTAAGAAAGTTCTTGTTAACTTCTTTTATGTAACAATACTTTGATTCCAGTAAGGCTGATAAAATATAAATAAACATTAAATGAAGCATGTATTTTTCTATTCTGAAACAAATAAATAAACATTTAGATTCCATATTTTCTGACATTGACTAGGTACTGATGGCTTTGGAATTACAGTAAGATATTTTAGTTAAAGCTATGTCCATTTCAAAAGAAAATCAAGACTAGATGAATTGACAAAAAGTGAATATCAGTGAAGGAATATTCCAGAAGCTACATGACTGAGTTGTATCAACCTGACATACTGATGTATGTCAACAGAGCTGCACTGAATGTTAGGAAACAGCAATGAATTACATTAGCACATCATCTTGATAAATGGTCTATCTGGCTTCCACTTAAATTAAATGCCTGCAATCAAGCTGAGCACAGCCACGCACTGGCACTAGGTCCACTATTTCTCCATTTCCCTCTGGTAAATTATGGGCTTAAGACCCAGTAGCCTGTATGCACTGACTGACTTATGCTACAGATTTTTCACAGATTAATGCTGAAGTAAAATAAAAAGTAGGACCTGGTATTTCCCTGCAACAATTAATTCTGACTTCTGGTTGTATTTTAATAATTATTTTAAAATGCAGTATAAAGAACTACACAAAACCTATGCTGGAGAACGATATAAAATGATCTGAGCAGTCCTACACAGTTCCACATGTAAATGGAGGCTTACACTATTGTGATATAATTTTATTACTCTTTATCAATGTTTGCTTCTCTAATTAAACTCCACTGGAAATTAATTTGTTATGTACAGTTCCAGTTAGATTAGAAGAACTGATTTTGGTAAAATCCACATCATTGTTTTGGATAAAATATATTTTATATGTGTATATGTACATATATATATATACACATTGTTGCTTATCAAAAAGACCAGTCAATTGTGCCAAAAAAAGTCCTTAAAATGTAATTGCTTTTCTAGTAAATGTACAGCAGCTGGACATAAAAAAACAAGTAGTTGTCTGCACAGCTAAGATACAAGCTTGAGCACTTGCAAATACCTGATTACTGCATGCACACAAGGAATGCAAGTGTGGGTGTACTTTTCCTCTTACAGATACATATTTCTGCGGTCTTTTGAGGGAGGTGTTTTACCCTAACTGGATAAACGAACAACACTACGACAAGATAATAGCAACAACCACTTAGTGTGTGATTTTCACCAAAAGGAACATGTCTTTACTTCCTCATTACTAAAGTGAAGATAATGATATCTAGTAATTATTCTCAAGTTCTTTGTGAACTCTGGGAGAAAAAATGTCATTTTATTCTACGTAGTCTGATAACAATACAGAAATAGTTCACTTTCAATAAAGCACAACAGCAAAATATTGTCAGATAACAGACAAATATCTACAGAAAAGTGACAGGCTATTTCCTCTTTCTTTTTTAAAAGTCTAAGCAGACATGAAAAAACATCTATTTTGTGTATGAGTATTCTGCCTATTTTTCAAAAAACTATGCAAAGTGTTATTTCTATATTGTAGTTTGGATTACAAAGATCGTCTGTCACTTCCAGTGACCAGATTTCTTGTGCTAGTGTCTAACTCTGGTGTAGATGTTCGTGCTTTACACAGCATTATATACCAAAGCAGATCTTGATATAAATGAATTGTTAAGTGAATGACTTTTAGAGGCAAGCTAATGAGACAACTTGTGGCTTCGGAAAAGCAAGGCCAATTTTCTTAAATGGTTCTACAGGGCACATACTTTTCAGAGTACATGAAATGAATTCTTATTTTCTTTTTGCGTTCATATTCTTATACATTTGTAGAAGGTGCAGGTGTGTATAATGGAGCAGATAATCCTGGAAACCATTATCAAGTATATAAAAAATGAGAAAAACTTTAGGAGTAGTCATCATGGCTAGTCTACTAGTCTCTAGTCTACTTGTCTCTAGTGGGAGAGCAGTGGACATTGTCTACCTGGAACTCAGGAAGGCCTTTGACACTCTCATATAAGGTCCCCATAGAGAAGCTGTTATGTGTGTTCCAGATAAGCAGTAAGGTGGGTTGAAAATTGGCTGAAAGGCCAGTCCTGGAGGGTAATGATCAATGGAATGAAGTTTCATTGGAGGAGAGTAAATAGTGGTGTACACCAGGAATCAATACTGGATCCAGTTCTGTTTAACATCTTCATTAATGACCTGGGTGATGGGGCAGAGTGTTCCCTCAGCAAATTTATAGATGACACAAAACTGGGAGGAGTTGTTGTTATCCCAGAGGACCATGCTTCCGTCAAGAAGCACTCTGACAGGCTGGAGAAGTGGGCTGACAAGAAACTCATGAAGTTCAACAAGGAGAGGTGCAAAGCCCTGCACCTTGGGAGGAACAATCCCAGGCACCAGTAAATGCTGGAAGGCACTCAACTGGAAAACAGTTTGTCAGAAAATAGTCTGGGGGTCCTGGTGGACACCAAGTTGAACGTCAGCCAACAATGTGCTCTTGCCACAGAGAAGGTTAATGGTATCTTGGAAAGCATTAGGAGGAATGTTGCCAGCAGGTCAAGGAAGGTGTTCCTTCCTTCTGTTCAGCACTGGTGAGGCCACACCTGGTGCACTGTGTCCAGTTCTGGGCTCCTCAGTGCACAAGGACATATTGAAGAGAGTTCAACAAAGGGCCACAAGGATGATGAAAGGACTAGAGCATCTCTCCTGGCTGAGACAGCTGGGACTGTTTAGCTTAGAGAAGAGAAGGCTGAAGGATCTTATAAATGTAAATAAATATGTGAGGGGAGGATGCAAATGGGACAGAGCCAGGCTCTTTCCAGTGGTGTCCAGTGACAGGACCAGAAGCAATGGGCGTGAACTGAAACACAAGAGGTTCTCTTTGAACATAAAGAAACACTTTTTTATTTTGAGGGTGACCAAGCACTGGCACAGGTTTCCCAGGGACATTGTGGAGTCTCCGTCCTAGGAGACATTCAAAAGCCATCTTAGGAGATATTCAAAAGCCATCTAGACACAGTCCTGAGCAAATGTCTCTAGGTGGCCTCACATGAGTAGGAGGTTGGACCAGATAAACTCCAGAGATCCCTTCCAACCTCAACTATCCTGTGACTCTGTGAAACAAAGGTTTCAACATAGACCTGAAATAAAGCATGTTTTCTAAGAAGAAAAGTAATGCTTATTGTGTACAACAAACAAATATAATATTTAATGTTTACAACAAACCTATGGTATGGTGTTTTCATATTGTTAGTTTCTACAACTTGTAATGCATTTGAATGTATATTATGTAGATTTAATTTGAAAACTAAACCTCTAGCGTAAATGGCATTTTCTTTAAAAACACTTTTCCAGTATTTCACAAAAAGTATATCTAATCCTGCTGGGGGGGTGGGGTGGGTGGTAAGCACTAATGTGCTACAGATACACAGATTATAAGAAGATAAATATATGTACCCTTATTTTATGTGAATTTATAAGACATAACTTTTTTTGGTTTTTATACATATAGATAAAACAGATATATAAAAACTCATAAACATATATATATGCCAAATAAAATATGTTGCTTATGGAAGTTCCAACTTTCAGAGATTGGATATGACTCAAACTAGGTTACTCTCTAAATTCCAGCCATTCCCTGCTTGCCAAGAGATAAAGCAGTAATCAAAAACTGCTTAAAACAGTTTAGAGGTTGTCAAGAAGCCAGTGGGTTTCTTAGTTAAGAACCCAATCAGGTCACATTGTAAACAGGGAGACTGAATCCATCCTGATGAGGTAAACAGTTCTTGAAGCCATACTGAGGGAACTACCAAGCATGTAATTTAGGAAATCTGGTTATAACTGTTCTGTTGTAACACTTACTCTATTTATTAATATTCTCTCCAGAGTTTTATGAGTTTTTATTCTCAACAGCTGGAGACAACTTCAAAACCTGTAAATGTTCTATAAACATATATAGATAGATTTGGAATTAAAGACCATTTCATGCAGGGTTTTGTTTTGTGGTTTTTTTTATTCATTTGTTTGTTGTTTTTTTCCCCTTACAGAAATGAAGATGGGTAACTATTTAAGAATAAAGGTATTTTTGAAAACTACTTCACAAGGTCACTTGAGTGGTTTTCAAAAATAATTTTGAAAATTTAATGCCAACAACAGTAATAAACCTATGAACTAGCCATGAATTATCTGAGAAAATGTTTTTAGTTTGCATCTGTATTCTGGGAAAAAGATAGTTTCAACAAATATTCACATTTGCATATTCTGTGGAAAAGTTTCAAATTGTGAAAACATAGCAAATAACATTTTTTGCAATGCAAGATGTTGGGGTTTCTTTCTTTCAATTTTTACATTACATTTAACCTACAAATAGTAAAAAAAAAAAATAATCAAAACCTACTTTTTCATTTTGTCTCATTTTTTAAAAATTTCCTTCAGCATTGACTTGAAAGATTTTCAGGTGCTGACATCTGACACGAGAGAAATACGGTTAAGGGTGGATTGGATTTAAGCCCCAAATATCTGAGATTTAAATTTCCTTCATAGAAGTAATAACCAAAAAACAAGTTGATGAAATGGTGAACTTTTAGAGTTTTTTTCTTCCTGATCCTGTAAAATCAGGATTTTTTGCCAAACAAAAAAGAAAACAAGAAAGAGAAACCAAGTTACCTTTTTTTGTCAGTTATTATCAGAATAAAAGGAAAAAAAAATGTTCTGTCATTTGTGTTTAACAAATGTTATTGACTTACAATGCACTAATTCGCATTAAGTATTAGAATAATTTAATTGTTCTTAAATAGAGAAATTGTTAATGATATTAGTTAAAAAAGAATATTGATTAGTTATTGTTCTTATGAATAATTTTTTTTTTAAATCAAGCAACTCTAATTCCTTCTAAAAAAAAAAAAAACCCTTGGATATAATTTTGCTATTTTTCAGCACTAAAAAAAAATCATTATTGGTGCTTTCTTTTAGAACTTCTGAATGTGATCACCGATTTTATAAGTTCAAGATAGCCATGACTGCAAACAAGACTAAAAGAAGATAAGCTAATCTCAGTCTTATAAAGTAAAGTTCCTGTCTAGAAGTGTGGAAAGAACATCTAATGATATTATTCAATTATATTGTAATTTCTATTGTATTTGCACTTCATTCTCACTTCCTAGAATATTACAGATAATTTCAAGGTTGCTTTAAACAGCTGGACATTGTTATACCGTTGCTCCAAGCTACAATAAGTATTTTAGCTAAGTTAAAATGTTAATATTTTTTGCATGCTTTCAGTAAGAAAGAATTTACTTTTTCGGGTACATCCCCTGACGAGAAAAGATGAATGAAAACACAGTAATAGGGAGTCATCTTACTCAGCTCCCACAAAAGCAAATCTGAAAGTTCATATGAATGTCAGGCAGTTGGCTTCCTCCATATGCTTACTGTTACAGAACTTCCTTTCACACAGAAACTTCTTTTTATCTGGAGAAAATGAAGCACTGAGTCAAAGATTATGAGCATATAAATAAATAGAGGTCCAGAATGGATTGTCAAAATGAGTTTAGTTCAGTCTTTAGGACTAGAACATAACACTTTTTGAGTGGTGATAAGTGCCTCTTAGCAACCCATTCCCTCCTATTAAATTCACATTCCCTCTGCAAAAGAGATCAGCTAAGAGGCAGGAGGTTTCACACTAGCTAAATTTTCACACTAATTTTTAGCATATAGATTACATGATTAAGCTAGGAACCTAAATTTTCAGTCTGATAAAAAGAGAAGGGTAGATTCCTTCAGAAAGCGATTCTTAGGAAATAAATTAGTAGTTTGTCTTTCTAATTTGGTTAGGTAAGAAGCTAGGCTGAATGAATACATCTGTCATACATGCCCATGATATGTTCTTCACTGAGAATTAAGGGAGCTTCTTCAGTTTCAGAGGAAAAGAGAAAAGAGAAAGGCAAGAATCTGAATGCTATAGAAAATCCTAGAAAAATACGAAGAAAAAAACCAGTAAGGAATAAGGCCCTATTTTGACTAAGACTTATGAGCCCCTGTGTTTTGATCAAACTCAAAATTTCTTTGAGAAGGACTTTCAGTGTGCGGATTGGAGAGACAGCCTTTTCACTTAACTCACCAAAATTCTTCAAGCAGAGAACTGAAAAATCTCAAAGTCAGAAGTATTAAATAGCATAAATAAATATTTATGTACTTTTCACTTTCCAAACAAGAAGCTTGAATGCTTCAGTGGTCAACCTAGTTTTCAGTTATTTATTCAGCATTTTTTTTTGTTTTTTTAATTGTTTTTTACAGTTTGGTTGGAAAACTTTCACTTTATTTATATGCAGTATCCCTAAGACTCAGTAGTAGGAAGAAGGTTTCATGAGTGCCCTGGGAGAAACAAAATATGTACTGATTAATTATAGTCTTGTACTAGCTACGACAGGTTAATATCCCTACTTAGATATATGTAACTCTCCAAATAAGCCCTAGGTACTACAGTAACTGCTGGCAACAGCAGAAGGTGAAAAAAGCTGCATGGCCACAATTCAGTGTTTTGGGGTGGTTTTATTTTTTTTTTTTTTTTGCTTTAGTTTGTTTTGTTTTATTTTTCCTTTCACATAAGTTAAACTTGTTTTAAAGGTTTATTATTCTTAAATTAAATACAAGTATAGTAGATAGTACCAATTTTTCCCAATACATAGAATTTCAGTGAGGGTTTCTGTGACTTTTATATATACTGTCAGTATAAATGGAGCTAGAAAATACTTTGCATTCTTCTGTTTTCATTAAGTAATGTCTTCTTTTTGTTAAACACTAGGATTCATGAGTGTTTTTCTAGTAGCTAGTATATGCAGGAATGACCTGTCCAAAGCATTTCTCCTTTTGGGTCCCAAAATAAAATCTGCTCTTAAAGACTTTAAAGTTCCCTAGCTGGAGCTGATAGGTTTGTATTTGTGATGGCATGTCACTATCTACCATAGCATAACCTCTATGATATGTCATGTAGTCTAGATTATCCAGTTTGCAGGGTGATGGGGGAGCAGAAGTCAGTCTACCTCTCCTGATCCTTTCAGCCCACTTGGGATATAAAGAGCTGGTCATCTCCCAAATGAGTAGAAAGGATCAGGAGAGGTAGATATATATATCATCTACCTGTGTATGTATATATGTATATAAAAGTAGTGGAGAATTATTCTACCTATTTCAATTGCACTAAATTTGAGAGCCTAATCATTCTAGACTCCATATATAGCTCATTATTAATTATTAACTAATTAAGATCTGAATTACTGTTCAGAGAGGTTTACCTCTAGTCAATCATCATACTGAGAGCCCTAAATTCTTAATTTACTCCAACCCTCTAATCCAGGGATATTAAATAGCCATAGATGCTGGATTAGTCCAGTAATCTCTATTTCTAGTTCCTCTGTTTCTGGTAGAGAAACAGATCTGTAAAGTTATGATTCAACTCAGTTAATTTTAAATATTTTAAAAAATTGGCAGTATAAGTCTGAACCCCACATTGAAAGGAAAGGAAGAAAAAAAATTTCTAAGGGACAATTCATTTGAGTTTACAAGATTCTTTAGGATTAAAGAAAAATCCACTAGACATACTTCTTTTTTTCTATTTAACAAAAGAAACTGAGATTAGGAGATCCAACTGTAGACACTGCAGTAGGGCAGATGAAGTTCACCCTTGGTTTACTTTTTTTTCAAGTATGAATCTTAGATTTCAGTGTAGCTTAAATGATCTTACAGTTCAATACTTTTCATACAGACAGAGCTGTGATTATCTTACTAGCTGATGCCAGGTTTTATGTTGTTTGCTACAGAACATATACACCTAAATGTGCTATGTAACCTATACGCCAACATCCTTTGATAATTTAACAGCAAAAAGTACCTCTACAGCTAAGTTAAAGCTAACACAGCAACTTTTTTATTTGTATGGGTCGAAAATGTAAAGCAGCCCTCTAGCCCAGTCCCTCAGACCACATTTATATATAACCATTACACCATCTGTCAAAGGTAGTAGATTGTAGCTTGATAGGATTCAGCTTCCAGCTAGCTCCTACAGTTAAACCATTAACATTAAAAATACATCAGACAAATGAGACAGTACTTATAAATAGATACACACAATCCAAGCAACCTATGGAATCTATCCAACCTATTTTTTTAAATTATTTTTGCATGATTATTCCAAACTACTCAAATAACAGGTAATCAGTACTATAGTTTACATTTTATTGTTATTTAAGGAAACAAATAATTATGCTGGCCTAGATACAACCAAGCATTTTAACAGGAATTCATTAGTGTGCATAGGAGTTTGTTTCAAAGCAGTGTTTATGGTGTTGACTACACACTGAAAGAAAAATATATTACCTTAGTTTTTTTCATTAAAAGTGGTTCAGAATAGTCCTTACTGTTCCTATATCCATATCAACAGTCAGGATTTTAAATTATGGTCTCTTTAAATAAAACAGTAAATACTTTGTTGACTTAATCTTTTTATATTAGCTTCAATTGAAACATTTTTTTGTTACATTGTCTACCAGTGTTTCCTGATAATTTCAAGGCAAAAGCTGCTTTAAGACAGAACGAAAATTGAGGAATAACATTAATTTAACTGTAAAACTACTATAAATCCCTCATAATTATCTTCCAAGGAGGCATTGTAAGCCCTAAAAAATTTGTCAATACTAAATTTGTAAAATAGTATTAATACAAGAAATTCACAGTTCAACCCCCAACAATTCTGTTAAAAATAAGAGTTGATCAAATTTCCCAATAAATGCATTAGAAACATGTAACTGCTGAAGGAGCTATAGCCACAGGAATCAGCTATCTATTTTTCCTCTTATATGCTTTCAAGTAAGCTCAGTTAGGATTAATTCAAACATTTAACTATAATTTTCACCATATAACCAGTCTTTTTATATTTGCTAGTCAATATATTCCACTAAAACCAGTTTAACTGTTGTGATTAACATTCACAGAATATTTCTGTTAATTCACTTTTAATGATAGTCACTTGATATACACTTGCAAGAGAATTATACCATTTTAACGCTTATCATTTTCCTCATTGACACTGCTATGCTCCTTATTGACTCCCGTCTAAGAGCTATTAAGGAAGTACCTGTGATACTATACAATTATTTGCCAAGGTGAAGGAAGACACTTTACTGCAATGCAGTTTCATTCTGTTAGAACATTTCAAACTGGATTTCAAAAACATTACAGGGAAAAAATACAAGTGCATAATTCAGTGTGTTTGATGTTATAATAACATGCTTTGAGTGTATTTTTAAGAGATGCACATTTATGTGTGTTGTCTAATCAATGAAACAGTCAGATGAAATCAGTTTCCCAAGTTCATGTATGAATGAGAATCAAAGTAGATGCAATCTGTGAGCCATTTATGCCACCAGTGCTCAAAAAGGCTATTAAAAGCAGTTTTAAACAGCATCAGCTTCCTTCTTTGAACAGTTTGACTAACACAAGGTTTTTCGTAACACTGGAAAATGAGGTAGAAACACTGCTAAAAGGAGCAGAAAGACAATAAAGTGCTAGCAAGCATTTTTCTTTTCCTTGTGTCATCTATTTGAATAACACTTAGTAATTAACCCTGAAGAAGTTGTGGAATAAAAGTAAAACAATAACAGCAGTGCTTTAGAGGAGGAAAGGAGAATCACTCTCTAGGGAAGAAGTTGTTTCACTGTTTCCAAAAGCTAATGTAAAAAGGGTCTACATGCTAAATCATTGCATTTTCTGGTTACACAGAAAGAATGGTAGGGGTACTAAAAACTATGTCATAGTCTTCTTTTTCTAGAGAATGTTTACCAGAAAGAATGGTAGGAATTTCCACAAACACACTATTTTTCTTACTTCTCTAAAATTGTAGTGCACCAACGCTTAAAGGGAATGCGATGTAAAGGTAATAGTCTTTCATCAACTTTCTAAAAATTATTTCTGAATAATCACAAATTCATTCCTGTAATTCTGTAACAGTTCTGTATCACATTGAATATTTCCTGATTGCACAGAGACCAAAATGGAACTCGTAGCTGTCCTTATTATAATTTATTTATTAGTTATGACATCATCTAGAGTCCCATTCTTGATTGGCACTCCTTTTTAAAAACATAGTGATATCCTACCTCAGACATGGAAAAGACACCCCTATGAGTTAAGGAGACACATAAAATATTTAGCAATTGTGTGATGGCAATTCTGCCATGGTCATAGCTAACTATTTTAAGAACTTCCCCTGAAGGACGGAGTGTTTCCTCCGTATTTGAGAAGCATAGTCCTTGTCCAGTTATGAGATAAAAATTATTGATTTAACACCTTATCTCTTTTCTTTACTGTGTTTAAAAAAGTCTAATGCATATAGCAAAGCAACTGTAGTAAGCTATACTAGTTCCTTTAGTTACATGTCTGATTCTTTTGTGAACTCTATCTTGTATGTTTGTCTTTGCTTTTTTACATCTTTTTCTGATGGCTGCTTTTCAGCACTTTGCATCTTGAGGAGTTCTGGACATTATCCAAACATCATACTGTTGGCATCTTTGTGGTATAAAAGGCCATCACCAAAGCTGATTGTTTTCCTCCCTTTCTTTCTTTCTTTCTCTCTCGCTTTCTCGCTTTCTCTCTCTCTTCCTCTCCTTGTTTCTCTCTCCCTCTTTCTCTCTCTCTCTTGCTCATTTTTTGTTTTACCCCATGTAAGTTGATTCATCTTTTCCCAGTGAAAGGTATCCCTGCCCATGGCAGGGAGGTTGGAACTCGATCTTTAAAGGTACCTTCCAACCCAACCCATTCTACGATTCTACAATTCTATGTAATTTTTGTGGGCTGATGCCTTTATATTTTTTTTTTTTTTCTGAAGGCAATGTCTTCTTTGTTGTCTCTGGGACAACACAGTCTTTTCTTTTATAATGGATTTTTTTTCTGGTATTTTTATTCTCTGCCTTGCCTTTTTTACCTCCCATTTCCTTCTTCTGTGTCTTCCGTCATTCACCACTTTTAACTATGTGATGCTGGAAATTACTACAAATACTACCTTTTTGCCACCACTGTCCCAAGAGCAAAGATTTTATTACAGTTTATTTTTCTCTAACATTCTTTCCTCCTACTACTTTAGTAACAGAGCAAAAAGCAGCAACCATTGTCACAGATCTGAAAATGTTGGGTTTTATCCTAGTAGAGCAAAGCTGCTGTACAGAAAGTTATGCAGACTAAGAAATACGTAGGCCATTTTCTGCATGTTTTGAAACATCTTAAATCTCCACATGTTATTCATGCTATTAATTTAACTGTGATTAAGATCCTGAATGACCAATAAATTAGATCTCTCACTTCAAATAAAGAACATCCTCTTTCCTCTGAGTTTTATAATATGAGTAGATTAAACTGTTTGAGAGTAATGAAAAAAGAGAGTGAGATTATTTCTTTTAATTAATTCTGTTATGGAGCTTGCTTTACAATTTATAACCATCAATTATTTCAGATTGGCTATCTAGAATGGTTCAGTTAATAGTGGTGTTTTTTTGAACGGTAATTAAAACAGTACTATTCCTGAGACATAACCAATACAAGCGGTTTCTTAATGTAAAACTCAATAAAGCATGTATGAGTAGATTTCAAATATATGCACAAATGTAGAAGGTAGTTGAGGAAAGCTGTTTTCCCATAGTCTAAACTCTGAGCCTAAAGACTCTTATAAAACACGCTGATATATTTCTCAGGTCACCTGTTATAATTAAAGGTGATTTGTTACCTAACTTTCTCTTAGAACAATATTCTAATACTGCTGCTAGATGGTCAGAATATCTCAGTGTCTTAGAAGTGTTCTGTTGTTTTGTACGAGAAAAATCAAACTGACTCCATCTATATCACCAATCTGCTGAGAATTTGCTAAGTGAGACTCTAGCTTTCTAAAAGAAAAATCTAACTTCTAAAATAATTCAGAGCACTTCCTATATTTCCAGGAATGGCTGGAATTGCAAAAAAAAAAAAAAAAAAATCCCATAGAGAACTATTGATCCTGACATATTGAATCAGGTGAGTATATATGACAAAACAACTTGATTTCTTAAAAACAGAATACTGATCATACTCCATTCATATATCACGTGCTAATTAAACAAAAGAAAAACATAAAGTTATTGTACATTTTCCTGCATGTATTGCTCTATATTTCTCTTTGATCAATCCCTGAAAGTAAGACTGATATTTTAATCCTGCCTCTAAGATACGTTAAAATAGCAAATGTTATTGTTAATTAGCATTTTGGATTACAGAAATGCCATTAAAATCTATGTTATTAAACACAAACATAAATTCCTAATTTACATGTGGCTGTTTATTGATGCCACTTAAAGAAAAAAGATATTCTGTTTGTCATGTATGTATTTTAATGCTTATAGGATTTTAGGGGTAGGGAGTCATATTTGCAGCAAGTTTAAATATCTAATGTTACCCCAGACTACAAATTGAAATGTTAATGATGTAACAAGAGAGTGGATACATATTTATATGTTGCAGATTTCCTCAAATTGCTGATTTATGTTAACTGTTGCCTATAAACTGTCCCAGCTACTACTGTTCCATAGACACAGGGAAGTGAGGTATTAGCTCCTATTCCATCTATTTCTATGCTTTCTCCAGAAGCTGAGGGGAACTGGGTCTAGCAGGGATTAGGAAACAGGGATTCTCTTTCTTTCTTTCTTTCTTTCTTTCTTTCTTTCTTTCTTTCTTTCTTTCTTTTTTTCCTCTCTCTGTGAGGTGCATTTAGACACATGTAACCCTCTCACTGCTGATGTTTTTCACAACTCTCCATGAGCTACATATGTGAAAATAAATGCAGGAGAAGACAGTTCTTTCTCCCCTTTCTCCCCTACTGAATAGGGAATTAATCTCCAGTGAGGCAAAAAAACGTGTAGAAAAGGCAATTCTTTCTCTTCCAGCAACTTGCAACATGCACTTTTCTTCACCAGGAATATTGTCCATTGGTCAACGTTTCAACAGACCTCAATTCCTATTTGAGTAGTAAAATTAGATAACCCTGCTTTGAAGCCGCCATAACAGCTTCCTACATAACATTTCCATGAGGGAAGAAACTTGCATTTTTTTAAGCCCTAAGGTGTCCACATAAGCAGTGGGGTGCACCCACATCAAGAGTCCACCACCACCTTTTTAACAGGTCCAGCACCAGCATATGTCCAATAAAATACCCCTGGTATTAGAGAAAAAGCCTTTGAAGCATTCTCATAGTGGAAAGACTGTAGATGCCTACGGGCAGCAAGTCAGATCTTATCTCACGACTATTACCATAACCAAGTATCACATAGGTAGACCAGTAAGTTTACAGCCCTATTCCCTCCTCAGCTTTTGACTGGTAAAAACCAAGGGCAAATGTCTGACTGTCCCCAGTAATGCCCTAAAAGCATGTTGCTCTGTTTTTGAATCTCATTTTGTATTTATTCAGTCAAAGCATGTGTATCTACCCAGCAAGGACTATATGCATCTGATAACACTTGTTTATAAATAACGTTTCCTTGACCTTATCTCCCTTCTTTCTACAAATATGAAACAAACACTTGCTGATGGGTTTTACAGGAACACCAGCCCTCTCTCAGCCAGCTTGTTAGAACATACAGACATACATGCTGGTTTCTGTTGCATTCCTCAGTCTTTGTAAGTTTCATATTAGGTTTATAGAGTCATACAAAATACGAATTGGAAGAGACTTCTGGAGGTCAGCTATTCCAACCTCCTGCTCAAAGCAGGGCTGCCTTCAAAGCTGGATCAGATGGTTTTGGGACTTGCCCAGTCAAGTTTTAAAAACTTCACAGCCTCTATGGGCAACCCGTTCCAGGGCTTTAAAAATCCTGATGTATTTTTTTTCTTTTCTTTTGCCTAAACAGAATTTCTTTTTCTGAAGCTCATGACCGCTGTCCTTTTTCTGGTCTAGAAAAGACTGGCACATAGAGAGCATTCTACATGAAGTAAGCTTCTCAAAAAGTATGGTATGAACTCATGGGTGTTCTGTAATGAGCAGGCTGAGGTGAAGGGGGAAAGACTTAACACCACCCCCATGCAGAAACAGAAATTTGGCTTTGGCTAGCAGGAGACTATCCACCATTAAGTATTTTACTGGTGATTGATATGCCTCTCACTTTCTGTCTCCTACAATTAACTTCAGTGAGAACTTCTTTTTCCTCTTCATTCCTTCTCCTTTTTGATCTTCAGCAGAACAGGCCAGAGAGAAAACTTCACTATACAAGCAGTAAAAGCACCTACTGGATACAAAAGTAATCAAGAAAGGCTGAGTACAGGATAAAAACCTTTCTTGTAGTAGGGAGCTGAGGGTGTCTAATTTCCAGAGGACTGATTTCCTAGGCTGCTCCTCCTGCAGAGGAGGTTGCTAAATGCCAATATATATGGGATGCAAGGATGGAATCTGAAGGGTTCAAAGTGAGTCATTCCCTTCTTTCTGGGAAAGACAGAATGTGTTTTGTAGACAGGAAAAACATCTGAGAAACTTTGTAGACGTGGGGGCTCCTTTTAAGAGTTGCAGCTAGGTAAGTTATTCTTGCTGTTGTTGCCTCTCCTAGGTCTATAAACTCGTGGCCTAATATCTTCTCTTTCATACATTATATGCAAAGGTGAGAAAAACCCAGTGCAAAAGCCTATAAATAAATTCAACAACGTAAGGGAGCAGCAGAGCCATTTGTGGGCTAGCCATGAAGCTCACTTTTTGCCCAACATCTCTATAACTCTTTCTATTCTGCTAAATAAAAGATGACCAGGGATTGAGTCCTTGCCCTAAGGCCATTTGGAAGCGATTGGCTCACGGCCATATTGCACAAGGCTGATTCCTTCCATAGCAGAACTGTTTCTATGGGCCTACTTGTATTCATCAAAAACAGAGTAGGATGTAAATTAACAGATCAAGTTTGTGAACAATCACAGGTCCTGTGTTTGAGCTCGTTCCTCTTGGCAATGTAAATGTCCTCAATGTTAGGGATCAGAAATACTTTGAGTGTGTTATGGACTCATGGTGTGCCAAGAAGTTCTTATGCCTTACAACTTATTTATGCAAGCACATAATGCAGGGCAATAGGATTCATTCTGGGTGGTGAAAAGTTGCTTTTTTATATGCACTTTATTGCAGGATCCACACTATAAGTTTCACACCAACCTTAGATCTGCTGCTGTAGACTGAATGTCTACTGCAGTGTGGAACACATTTGGTGCACCTCTAGAGCATCTCACCCAAAGGGAATCCTGTTCATCTGGTCAAAGACTGTGACATGATGAGAACCAAAGCCAGACAAACAACCAATTAGATGATCCACTCCAAAATGATTTATTGATTTAAAGTGAATCACTACTGAAAAGAAAAAAAAAAAAAAAAGAGCAAGAAGCACAACCCCCCCCCCCACTCTCACCCCCCTAGCTCCACATATTCCAATCACATTCCATAGTACCTTTTTTCTACACTGAAATAATGGAAAAGTCCATTGAAACCTGGGCTACATTTAGCAGCAGTTTAGCTCTTACAACTGTGATCATTTTTCTAAGATTCCTGAAGTGAAAAGGCAGCTGGGTTTGAGAACCATGCAGAGGACATTATGAGAGAATTGCAGAAACTGACATCCTTGAAGGTGCCAAAAGTAAGGTACAGTTTAACTGAGGACGTACAGGTTATAGAGAAATGGTATAGTCCAGCTTCAGACTTCAGGACTAGGTTGGAAAGCTGGGTAGATGAAGGTCATTGTTTTGGGGGAGGGGGGCGCAGTTTCAGTCTTCTGGCACTTAGCACTTGCTCAGTAAGTTTTGTATTCTTCTTTAGTCACATTCAGGACAGATTTAGTCAGATTTCTAAAAAAGGTATTTGCCATTTTTCTTGAGACTTCATCTCTTACCTCTGTAAATGAGATTGATGGAGTGAAGCTGCCAGCTTGCTCTTCTCTTGGTGCCATTCTCAGGCACACAATATCAGAAGTTTGGGCTTTGAATACGTGAAGATGTCAGTACACACTAAAATTGGTTTAATACAGAACAGGTTGCAATTAATTTCCAGTCAATTATTTTTTCTGGTAATATTTGCACTTGAGATTTGTTGGTGTGTGCAATTTAGGATTGCATTTTTAAAGCAGTTTTGACCTTGAAGAATGCTGGAAAGTCTTTTACATATTTGTGGTCTTTTAAAGTGCTTTCAGTGGGTAATGGTTTCAGGTTCAATCACTTAGAATGGTAAACAGGAAAATTATTCATACCAGTTTTAAATATATAATCAAGTGACTATGTCGGACCTTGTTCTCACCAACGAGGAAGGACAGGCAGGGAATGTGAAATTAAAGGGAAGCCTGGGCTGCAGTGACAATGAAATGGTGGATTTCAAGATCCTTAGGGCAGCAAAAAGGGTGCACAGCAAACACATTGCCCTGGACTTCAGGAGAGCAGACTTTGGCCTCTTCCAGGATCTACTTTGTAGAGTACCATGGGATAAAGCCCTGGAGGGAAGAGGGGCCCAAGAAAGCTGGTTAATATTCGAGGATCACCTCCTCCAAGCTCATGAGTGATGCATCCCGACAAAGAGGAAGTCAGGCAAAAATGCCAGGAGACCTGAATGGATGAACAAAGGAACTCCTGGACAAACTCAAAAAAAAAAAAAAAAAAAAAAAAAAAAAGGAAGCAGAGGGTGGAAAGCAAGAACAGGTTGCCTGGGGGGGAATACAGAGAAATTGTCTGAGCAGCCAGGGATCAGGTTAGGAAAGCTAAAGCCCTGATAGAATTAAATCTGTTCAGGAACATTAAGGGCAACAAGAAGAACTTCTATAGGTATGTTGGTGATAAAAGGAAGACTAGGGAAAATGTGGTCCCTCTCAAGAAGGAAACAGGAGACCTGGTTACCCAGGATGGTAATGTACTCATCTCAGAAGGCTGATGTACTCAACGACTTCTTTGCCTCAGTCTTCACCAGCAAGCACTCAAAACACAACACCCAAGTCACAGAAGGCAAAGGCAGGGACTGAAAGAATGAAGACCCACCCACTTCAGAAGAAGATCAGGTTCAAGACCATCTAAGGAACATGAAGGTGCACAAGTCTACGGGACCAGATGAGATGCATCTGCAGGTCCTGATGGAACTGGCAGATGAAGTTGCTAAGCCACTATCCACCATCTGTGAGAAGTCATGGCAGCACGGGGAAGTTCCTGCAGACTGGAAAAGGGGAAACATCACCCCCATTTTTAAAAAAAGAAAAAGCAAGACCTGGGAAACTACAGGCCAGTCAGTCTCACCTTTGTGCCCAGCAAGATCATGGAGCATATCCTCCTGGAAACTATGCTAAGGCACATGGAAATAAGGAGGTAACCAGTGACAGACAACATGGCTTCACCAATGGCAATTCATGCCTGAACAAATCTAGTGGCCTTCTGTGACGGGGTTACAGCTTTGGTGGATAAGGGAAGAGCAAGAGACATAGAATCATAGAATCACAGAATGCTTAGGGTTGGAAGTGACCTTAAAGATAATCTAGTCTCAACCCCCCTGCCATGGGCAGAGGGTATGTTCCATGAGATCAGGTTGCCCAAAGCCTCATCCAACCTGGTCCTGAACACCTCCAAGGATGGGGCATCCACAACTTCTCTGGGCAACCTGTTCCAGTGCCTCACCACCCTCACAGGAAAAAACTTCCTCCTAATATTTAATCTAAATCTACCCTCTTTCAGATTAAAGCTGTTACCCCTCGTCCTATCACTACATTCCCTGATAGAGTCCCTCCCCATCTCTCCAGTAAGCCCCCTTTAAGTACTGGAAAGCTGCAATAAGGTTTCTATAAAGTCTTCTCTTCTCCAGGCTGAACAACCCCAACTCTCTCAGCCTGTCCTCGTATGGCAGGGGCTCCAGCCCTCTGATCATCTTTGTGGCCCTCTTCTGGACTCGCTCTAACAGGTCCATGTCTTTCCTGTGATGAGGACTCCAGAGCTGGATGCAGTACTGCAGGTGGGGTCCCACGAGAGTACAGTTTAGGGGGAGAATCACCTCCCTTGATCTGCTGGTCATGCTTCTTTTCATGCAGCCCAGGACACAGCTGGCTTTCTGGGCTGCAAGCACACATTGCCGGCTCATGTTGACCTTCTCATCTACCAGCACCCCTAAGTCCTTCTCTTCAGGGCTGCTCTCAAGCCTTTCTCCTCCCGTATTATTTTCTGTTAGCTTTTTAAAAAATCATTTTATTTTATATCTATGGACTTTTCCCTGTATATATTTATTTAGAATTTGAAATGGAAGAAGGTTTTCACTTAGATCTGAAATTCCACAGCTAGTCTAGTCAAGAATACAGAAACCCACATATAGCTTTACAAGGGCTACATAACCTGCCTTAACTTCCTATGGAATTTAAATGTCTAATTTCAAGAAAAAAATATTCTTTGTTTTCTTTTCCTTTAAAAAACATTTTGAAAAACTGTATTTAAAAACCATGTAAGTTTTAATCACCTGATTATTTTTTTATAGACTCTTACATTGAAAGTGAAAATTTCACGTTTTGTTAGCCTTTAATATTTTGTCCATTATTTCATGCATAACTTTTGGTCAAGCCACACACACCCGCTCACACCGCTCCCAGACGCAGTCACGGAACGGAGATAACAGCCCGAGCGTCCCAGACCGGAGTGGGGAAAACGACCACCTGGCCACAGCTAACGATCCCCCCGGAGAGGGAGGATCCCGAAACTCACGGAGCGGAGATAACGGTACGGGCGTCCCAGGCTGAGAGAGAGAGAGCTGACCGGGGTGTGTGTGCAGGGAGGGGGGGAAAGGCCTTGGAAGAGCGATGCCGAGCCAGGAGAGAGCACCGAAAAGTGGAGCGGAGGCAAAAGAGAACACTCTTCCGGGTGTTCTTACCTATATACTGGGAATGACGTGCATGTTATGGAATAAATCATTGGCTATTCTGAGTTTCAATTTTAACATAAGGGCAAATCCTATGCTAGCAACCGGCTGTGCCTCTTTGCTCGTCTGCTGACCTTGGCAGCAGAACAAAACATTATTCTCTTGTCAGCTCCTCTGAGCGTAAATCCAAAACACAGCCTCTTGCTAGTTATTTATGAAGAAGAGGGAGAGAAAAGAAAAAAAAAAATTAACAGAGTTAACTTTAAGTTAACTTTAACCCACGACACTCTTTAGCTTTGTTTTCCAGTATCAAAATTCTACTCTGTCTTCTGATTCTTACCTTTTTGTATTTTATATGGGTTTTTAAATCTGTTTTGGTATGTGTACTATGTCATCAAAGATGTGTACATGTGGCATGCTACAGTGTCCTGTTTTGAATTTTGAATATTTTTGTATGTCCGATAAGGTCTTTTAGGTTTTTTTGACAGATATATTCGACTGTTTTCATTTTTTTGCTTTAGTTGGCTAATACATGTGGTTCTGAATCCATTTGCATAGCCATGAGCATAGAATTTCTGCTCAAATGCAACCCTTTAGATTAGCTACAGACTTTTTTTTTCTTACAGTTCATATTTTTTGTACAATTCAGAGTCCTTTTCTAAACTTTCCAGCCTATCCCCTAGTTCTTAACTGAATTCATCCTACATTATATTATTTTGTCCTGCAAAAGAACTAACAATACAAATTACTCTTGTCTTTGTGACTGAACAATGGAAATTCCACTAGGGACCCTTTTGGAAAAATCAGCTTTTGCAATAATTGAAGTTAAATTGAATTAATTTCCTTCTCTGTGACTAAAGTGTTTCACTTCTTCTCTCTGTCTTTATTATTTCCTATATTTCAGTTTATTGAACGTCTTCTCTAATTATGTGACAAAAGGAAAAGACCTGTGAGAGAGCCACTTTAAAAGGCACATTATAAAAATACAGTCTTCATTAATTCAGTGTTTATATCTATTCTATATCTATTCTATCTTAACCTTTCTCATTTCTCAGTTTTATTAGGTAAATAATTTCTAGACAAAGTCATATGAGGCGTGTGTAGAGAAATCAGTGATGCATTTTGCTGGGTTCTTCTTTTTTTCAGTAGTGAAATATCTCTTTGAGATATTTCCATTTTGATGTACCCCTGAAAATGTCTTAGATTTCTATCTGAAGTCTGACTAACGGGTGGGTTTTTCTCAGATAAATGCAAGTCCGGTTTACTTCACTGCTTAAAGTTAGGAATGAAGGATTTTCTGAGCTTTTGAGTCATGTGAATGGATTTCCTTGGAATTATAATTTCCTTTCCTTCTCCCAGACTGTTTGGTTTATATTAATTCTGGGTTTAATTTTTTATTATTATTATTTATTTTTATGAAACAAAACTGTAATCCTCCTCTTAGGTATTCAGTTGTTTGTGAATCATGACCTTGTTCTGATATAGCACAGCTGTATAACCTTGACTCAAACATCTGGGAAAACTGCTAAACTGTGAGAAATTACCTAGATTAGAGCTATACAAGATATGAAAATTTAAAATTGCAAGCTGTGGTGAGTTTGTTGAAGCAGAGGTAGTTAAGCAGCTGAAGAGGAAGAAGACTAACATGAAAAGGTCAAAAATCGTGAGAGAAAACCAAAAAATCAGAAGATGGAAACTCAGCAAGGCTAAGGATTATCCTCTTTCAAAGAGTAATGTGGGCTGACCTTTCCCAGCCTGACACCTGCTTGGCCAGCAAAAAATCATTGGATGTGTTATTGGAATAGCGAACACATTAATGCTCAGCCCAGCGTCTTGCTCATCTTAGCTATTTGCTGTGTATATTAGCCAATAATTACTGTCTTATTCTTTCAAGCACGTGTATTTTTCTTGATGAATCTATGTGCATGGTAAAAGGTTCCTAAATAAAAAGATCTAGAGACAGAGACACAAAAGCAAACTTTGAAATATAAAAGTTGTCCACAAAATGTAGATTTTTCTCACCAATTTTTAGCAACGTCATTTATGTACACAGTGGCAGCATTTTTTTTACACTATTCTCCATTCCAACATACTGTTCGTTTGTTTGAGTGCAGTTGCCTAATATTATAGTTACATGTTCAGTTCTTCTTGTGTTTCACCAAAATAAGCTTTAAGCCTAAAATGTAAAATTTTCAAAATAGCCTGAAATTGTGTTTTTTAAGGGGTTTGAGGTACATAAAGGCAGAAGTAAGCATCAAGGAGGATTTATGGATTGTGTGTCACTCTTGAAAATCACAATGAGTTTTTCAGAAAATGACATATCCTTTATTCTTATAATTATAAATTTGAAATTCCATTAAAAAAACCCACTTGCAATATAGCCATCTTTCCCCACTCTCTGCTATTTTTGTTACTTTAAAGATAGTTTATATATTTTGCATATCAATTGATTGGTATGAGGTAGGATTATTGGAGGATTTTTTTTCCACATAAGATTTACATGGTGTTTTTTTCCTTAGAAACTTAAAATATACCTTCATGCACACCTGTTTCATCTAGAAGAAAGGCAAGAAAAAGGAAGCATTGGAGAGGAGGAAGCAACCTTTCCTTTATTTGCTGCTGTTAACTTATACAGATTAAAAGTGAATTTGGAAAGGTAATAGGGAAACGTCCTTTAACAGTTTGGTTTAGAACAAGAATAATTTTTAAATGAATCACTGAATTGCCCTCACTTAATGTGCTTTGTTTCATGTAGTGTTCTTGGAGTGTAGGACGGTAGGAACAAATTTTGTTTTCAGAAAAAAAAAAAAAAAAACCATGAAGAGGTATTTCAGCAGCTAACGAGCATTTAGTTCATTGGGTAAGGCTAAAGCAAATTTAAAGTAATCCCCTCTCTGTATTCACTTATACTGTGGGTATTAGGACTTTGTCACTAACTGGTTCATTTTATACACTTGATCCTGGGCTAATTGTTAAAGAAAAAATAGTCTTCATTATGCAAACACAGTAGAATTTCTCTCACATAGCATTACACGTTTGCAGTGTCAATGTTTACATCTGAGGTCATTACCCTTGGTGTCATTATTTAAACAATTAAGACAAAAAGGCACTTTTAGGTAATGATCTGTATGGATTTTAGGATAAAAAGAATCACGCACCAGATGTATCTTTTTTTTTCTTTTTCCCCGTTAACTGTTATGTACTCCAAATTCACTAACTCAAATATCTGAAGTTAGGTGAGATAAATCTTCCTTATGGAACTTGTTAGACTCTCTTTTTTCACAAGGCATTTTTTGTATGAGGGCATAAGATTTCTGCTGCAGCTCTTTGTTTAAAATTATGTCTGAAGGGGTTTCTGCATACCAATGTAGATTCACCAGAACATTTGTGACACTTGTCCCTTTCTAGGCTGTCTTGAGAGCAAACTTTTGTTTCAATGGCTGTTTATGGAAGGTCTTATGAAAACGATCAAAATTACTTCACAGTATTTAGCAACAGTTTGTTAGTATATTTTTTTTCAGTGTTTACCCATTTCTAAAGCAGAAATAAGACATTTCAAAGACTTGATTTTAAGTGAGAATCTTTTGTTAGAATCTTAACCCATAAGATTCTAACAAAATGTTGCCTTACTTTCTCTGTGACAGTGAATGTGAAATACGAAACCCTGAAAAGTAAGAAGTGTATGCTTTGTGTAACTATTATTGGAGGTTAGTGGTTTTAAAATGTATATTCTTTTTTTCCTCCTAAGTATGCTTGTTGTTTCATCAACGGGAATTTATGTTTGTTTAGAACAAATATTGGTTTTAGATATTAAAGGTGTTTGGAAAACAAAGTGTTCCTTATGTGCTTCTAGTAACAGCTACTAACTAATGATGGAACCTGAGAAGAAGAAAGTTGGTGAAGAAGCCCAGTCTTCTATATATACTAAGGCATCTCTCAAGTACTTGAAAAAAATTACCATGCCCATGCCCACTAAAGAGACTAAATATTTTAAGACATCTTTTTGGAACCTGCAGGTGGACTTTGAAGTTCATAATGAAGTTCATAATTCCTTACCATTATTTCAAAACTAATTTCCATCCTAAATTTTCATAGAAAGGTATGGAGAACAAATTGGTCCTCTTTGCTTGAACGTGAATGGAATACTCTGTCCTCTAATTTGGTTGACTCTATGGGTCAAATAGCTGTATTAGAGAAAAATAGAGCCATAGGCTACAGTGCTAATCTCTGGTCTTAACTTCACCTCTGAATTTAGTAGTTTATTCCATGTTTTACTTTATTACACTGTCTAGAATTTCATGAGCAGATGCGTTTACTGTTAACAAAACAGTTTGACATGAAAGATGGGAAAAAGAGAGAGAGAAAAAGTAGAGTTTAAAATTCCACCTTCACACTGTTAAATTACAAAGTTAAATTTCCAAAGGCTGTGGAATCTATAAGAATTCTGTATTTTCTGTCAGGGACTGGACCCCCACCCGTCCCTTCCTAGATGATCCATGTTTATGTCTCAAACAATGAGCAGAACACTTTCTAAGGAAGAGACTCTACCAGGAGTGCATGGACAGAGCACTCAGACAAAACATTCCTAAAGAAGAGATGCCAATATGTCTAGGAACATTAGCAAGTTGTTACATCTGTCAAGTTGGGGCAGGGGTGCTGAGGGCTGGAGGCGTCTCCTTGGTGGAGAACCAGCTGCCCCCTCCCCACGAAGCTAGCCTGGATGCAGGGCTGTTGCGCCCCTCAAGGGTCAACCCTGAAGGTGACCTGGATTCTGCGCCCCCTTCCCCTCCCCGGAGGGGAGGTCCAGGACTTGGACCCTTGGTGAAGCCATGTTGACTGCCTCTAATGACCTTCTTATCCCTGATATGCCTAGAGACAGCATCAAGAATAAGTTGTTCCATCACCTTTCCAGGAATGGAAGTGAGGCTGACCGGTCTATAGTTACCCGGGTCCTCCTTCTTGCCCTTTCTGAAGACTGGAGTGATATTCGCTTTCCTCCAGTCCTCAGGCACCTCCCCTGGACTTCCCAAAGATGATGGAGAGTGGTCTACCAATGACTTCCGCCATCTCCCTCAGCACCCGTGGGTGCATCCCATCAGGACCCATGGATTTATGGGTGTCCAACTTACTTAACCAGTCCTTAACCCAGTCATCATCTACCAAGGTAAACTCCTCCTTTGTCCTGACTTCCTCTGGGGCTTCAGGGGTGCGGGGCTCCTCAGGACAGCCTCCGGCAGTGTAGACCGAGACAAAGAAGGCATTCAGTAACTCTGCCTTCTCTGTATCATCTGTCACCAGAGCACCGACCTCATTGATCCGTGGGTCTACATTGCCTCTGGTGTTAGCC